>NW_006921751.1:1553738-1571698 GCF_000298275.1 Orycteropus afer afer
TTGGTTCTGTTGTGATGTCACCTATTTTGTTTCTTATTCATGTTATTTGTATTCTCTTGCTCTTTTCCTTTGTTAAATTTGCCAGTGGTTTGTCAATTTCATTAATCTTTTCAAAAAACCAACTTCTGGTCTTGTTGATTTTTCCTATTGTGTTTCGATTTTCTGTTTCATTGATTTCTGCTCAACTCTTTATTATTTCATTTCTTCTGATTGTAGATTTTTCTTGCTGTTCTTTTTCTAACTGTTGGAGATGTTTATTTAAAGTGTTGATTTGGGCTCCTTCTTCTTTTTTGATGTGTATATTTATTGCTATATATTGATCACTGCTTTTGCTGTGTGTGTCCCAAAGATTTTGGTATGTTGTATTTTCATTCTCATTTGATTTAAGGAATTTTTTAATTTCATTTTTTATTTCTTCTCTTACCCAGTTGTTCTTAAGGAGGGTATTGCTCAGTTTCCATGTGTAGTGGTTATGTTTTTGTGAACTTGGCTAAGCCAGATTGTGTGGCTGGGGAGCTTGATGTAGTATTCCCCATGATGAGACTGGTAACCACCTCCATAGTGGAATCTACTGTGAGCAGCTGAGTAGCTGCCTTTGTGTATGTGGTCTGCTTCCCATATATAAGCAACAGCTTTGGAAATGATCTGTAGTTTATGGCATGCATGGACCCTGTATATAGCTGTGTTGTTGTTCAGCAGCCTGCCATGCTCTGTTGACCTTGGGACTTACAATGGACTTGAATTAATGCCCTGCTGTTTGGTTTGGTAACATCATAACTGTGCCATTTTATTTGTCGACCTTGGGCTTGTCAGCCTCCGCACCCAGTAGCTGCTTGAGTATAGAGATGACTCTAGCTTCAGTGGGCTGGGAGCAAGATACAGAGCTGAAGCACAAGGTCAAGGGGTTGTGTGAAAACAGAGCCTGGCACTTTGAACTTGGACTTAAAGTCTCCAAACTGTAAGAGAATAAACTCCTGTTTGTTAAGGCCATCCATATTTGTGGTATTTATCTGTCAGAGTGGCACTAGATAACCAGGACAGAATATGGTACTGAGAGAGTGGAATGCTGCTCTGACAGATACCTAAAATGTGAAAAAAGAATGGAGTGCGGCCTCGACCTGAGACCCCGGCAGACAGACCCAGGCATACGGCATGAGAGATGGCAGGAGCAGAGCCAAGAGAACTGGCAGGAGACAGCAACAGGCTTAGCAGCCCCTGAGAAGAAAGCTGGGTGCCATTGGGTAGGTGGCTTCCTGGTGGAGTTGGTTACCTTTGGGCATTAATTGAAAAGACCAGCATGGGATGGAGTAGTAGGTGGCCAGCACATAGAACAAGAGAGCTGAGTGCTTTTGGGGCAGGAAGATTTCCTGTGGAGTGGGTGGCCTTTGGCATTAATTGATGGAAGAGGAGAGACCAAGGAAACGGAAAGCAGAGCTGTTTCAGCCTGAAGGGTAGGACAATGGCCTCTGGGGGTGGAACCACCATAGCCTCCTAGGTTTCAAAAAGTTAGAACGTCACCAGCTTGGTTCTGGAGTGTGGGGCTGCTCGTTCATGTGAGCCAGTGGGATGGAGCCATAGCCACTCCCCAAGAGTGAGGGGATGGGGCTATCATGCCCAAGAGGGAGAGGAACAGGGCTCACCAGGCCAAGGGGGTGAGGTCATCACTTAGGGGAACTAGGAGACTGGAGCCACCCAGTGAGAGAGACCTGTACAGATACCACCCATTGAAGATCTGTACAGGTGCCATGTTGACAAGGGGTGGAATTGTGATGGTTACGTTTTGGTGTCAACTTAGCTAGGCCTGGTTGAGTGGCTGGGCATCTGGATGTAGTATTCCCCATGATGAGACTGGTAATCAACTCCATAGTGGAATCTACTATGAGCAGCTCAGTAACTGCCTTTGGTATGTGGTATGTGGTCTGTTTCCCATATACAAGCAGCAGCCTTGGGAATGGTCTCTAGCTTATAGCATGCTTGAACTCTGTGTGTAGCCATGTTGTTGTTCAGCAGCCTGCCATGCTCTGTTTACCTTGGGACTTACAATGGACTTGAATTAATAGCCTGCCATGTGGTTTGGTAACATCAGGACTGTACCATTTTATTTGTCTATCTCGGGCTTCTCAGCCTCAGCAGCCAGTAGCTGCCTGAGTAAAGAGGTGACTCTAATTTTAGTGGGTGGGGAACAAGAAGCAGAGCTGAAGCATAAGGTTGAGGGGCTTTCACACAACCCCTAGAGCCTGGCACTTTGAACTTGGACTTAAAGCCTCCGAACTGTAAGAGAATGAATTCCTGTTTGTTAAGGCCATTCCATTTGTGGTATACATTCTTGTCAGAGCAGCACTAGGTAACCAGAACACCATGTGTTTGCTCTTTTTCCATTGATCTTTCTTTTGTTGATTTCTAATTTGATAGCATTGTGATCTGAAAATATGCTTTGCAGTATTTCAATGTTTTTAAATTTATTAAGGCTTGCTTTATGGCCTAACATGGTATCATGGAAAATGTTCCATGTGCACTTGAAAAGAATGTATATTGTGCTGTTGTTGGGTGAAGTGCTCTGTAGATGTCTCTAAGGTCAAATTGGTGAATTGTATTGTTTAGTTCTTTGGTGTCTTTGCTGATTTTCTTTCCAATTGTTCTATCTTTCATTGGAAGTGGTGCATTAAAGTCTCCCACTATGACTGTGGAGTCATCTACTTGGCCTTTCAACTCTTTAAAAGTCTGATTTATGTGTTTTGAGGCTCTTTCACTGGGTCTATAGATATTTGTTATGGTTATAGCTTCATGTTCAATTGATTCTTTAATCATTATCTAGTGCCCTTCCATGTCTTGTATGGTAGTTTTTGTCTTAAAGTCAATTTGATCACACAGGAACAATAAGCAAAAAAAGCAAAAGAGAGAAAAAAAAAAATACTACAATATCTGGGGAGAGGGCAATAAGAGATAAAAGGTAGAGTAGGAGAACAATGAGGAGCTCTGGTAGCATAGTGCCTAAGGCACTTGACGGCTAACCAGAAGGCTGGTGGTTCAAACTCACCAGCCACTCCTTGGAAGGAAGGTTGGGCAATCTACTTCCATAGTGATTCTGCCTCAGAAACCCAATGAGGGGTCACTATGAGTTGGGTGCAACTCAACAGCACATAACAACAACAACAACAAGGAGAACAATGAAGAAATAAAAGGGTAAAGCACAAAAAGGAAAACAAAGAGCAGGGTTAACCATGAGGAAAAAAAAAAAATTGGAACCAGAAACAAGAAAAAATTGAAAACTGGCACCTGGGAAGGGAAGAATAAACAATATTAATAAAAGGGCAATAATAATAATAATAATAGTTTTAAAACAGACCAAAAAAAAAAATCAGAGCAGGGTGGGGCTGGGCACCCAGTTTCCGTCTGAGCACACAGACTGGAATGGAATTCCTTCCAGCCTAGAAGGTGGGTGGGAGTGAGGGATGGCCACACCTCAGTTCACCAAGAGGGTGTGGGGTATAAGAGTAACAAAAGAAATGTCACACCTTTCCAGTTGTCTGCATCTGGAACATCCTTGTGGTTCTTGGCAAGTGGAGCTTGTTCTTAAGTCCCTGGAATCTGGGAGAATGCTTTTGCTGTAAATATCCAAAATAGTCAAAATGCTTGTAAATATTCAAAATGGCTGCACCCTTTAGACAGACAAAAGTCCACACCTCAGCCCACCTTCCTCTTTGTTACTTCCCCTTTTATTTACCAGCCACCAGAGCAGTCCTCCGTGCAGTCTCTGGCTAGCAGGGCTGATTTTTAGGTTATTTCTTAGGTCCTAACACCACTTGGCAATATCAAAGCTGTCTGTGCCATCAGGATCACTGCCAGACCGCAGCTCCATATGTCTCCTTTTTTGGTGTTTTCATGCAAATTCTTCTACTAGTTGGAGTTTAGTCCAATTTTGTATCCTTCCTTTCAAAGCTCAGAGGTCCAGGGTTATCTTCTTTATCTGTTTAATTTGTTTCCCTTTTCTTTGTTGAAGAGGGCCTGTGCAGTCTTTGTGCCTATTCTGCCATCTTACCAGAACTCTCAGAATGTCTTCTGACAAGCATTGTGGTCTTTTCATCCTTTCTTGTCTTTTTAATGATCTTTTGCTTTCTTCATGTATGATGTTCTTTATGTCATCCCACAATTTGTCTGGTTTTTGGTTATTGGTGTTCAGTGTGTCAAAACTATTCTTCAGATGGAATCCAAATTCAGGTGGGATATGTGCAAGCTCATATTTTGGCTCTAATGGACTTTTTAAAATTTTCTTTAGCTTCAACTTGAAGTTGCATGTGAGCAAGTGATGATCTGCTCCACAGTCAGCTCCTGGCCTTGTTTTGGCTGATGATATTGTGCTTCTTCATTGCCTCTTTACACAGATGTAGTCCATCTGATTCCTGTATATTCCATCTGATAAGGTCCACATGCATAACTGCCATGCTATGGATAAGTCATTGGTCTTGCAATGTTCTATCACACAATCTCCAGCATTATTTCTATCACCATGGCCATATTTTCCAACTACTGGTGATTCTTGTTTCCAACTTTCACATTCCAATCACCGGTAATGATCTTGATTGCATGTTTAGTCATTTCAGGATGTAGAAGTCGGTAAAAATCTTCAATGTCCTTGCCTTTGACTTTAATGATTGGTGCATAAATTTGAATAATAGTAGTATTAACTGTTCTTCCTTGTGGGTATATGGATATAATCCTATCACTGACAGCATTATACTTCAGGATAGATCTTGAAACATTCTTTGTGATTATGAATGTGACACCATTCTTCTTCAACTTCTCATTCCTGGCATATTAGTTCACGTGGTTGTCTGATTCAAAATGGCAAAAAAAAAAAAAAAAACATTTCAGCTCATTAATGCCTAGGATATTGATCTTTATGTGTTCCATTTCATTTTTGACAGCTTCTAATTTTCTTACATTCATACTTCATGCATTCCATGTTCTGACTATTAAAGGGTATTTGCAGCTGTTTCTTCCCATTTTGAGTCATTCCCCATCAGCCAATGAAGGTCCTGAAAGCTTTCCTCCATCCACATCATTAAGGTCTACTTGGTTTTGAGGAAGCAGCTCTTCCCCGGACATGTTTTGAGTCTCTTCCAACCTGAGGGGCTCACCTTCAGGTATTATATCAGACAATGTTTCAGGGCTATTCATAAAATTTTCCAGTAATATATCAGACTGTGTTTCACCACTATTCATAAAATTTTCACTGGCCAATTCTTTGAGAAGTAGATAGCTTCTTCTTTCTTCCTAATCTATCTTAGTTTGGTATTTGAAATACTGGTGTCATAGCCTCCAGCCTCACAAAAGCACACAAGCCACTACAGTAAGACAAACTGGCAAGCAAGTCATGGTATATATCTATAGAAAGGATTATTTCTGAATTTTTTAATAGTCTTATTGTTGTTGTTTTTAATTCATTTTAATACATCTAACATTTTAGCCACTACACAGTTAAATATTTTGGCGAAGTTAACTGGAATTAAAATTAACTACTATCTATAGTAACATAACTAAGAAGTCAATTTTCTCCATAAGCACCTACCATAATTAACAGTCATACCACATGTGATTTGCTTCTTAACAGAGAAAGATAGCCTATCATTAAATTACTATCATCTATCTATCTATCTATCCATCTATCTATCTATCTATCTAACCAACTCATTTGTTCACAAGGTACTTCAAATTATAGAAATACCTGCTTTCAAATCACCTGTAATACTTTTTAAAAATGATTCAGGAGAAGACTTTCTGAGAAATGAACCTGTAATTTACATTTTATGCATGTTTCCTAGATATCTATTTTCTTAAATTTTGAGAACCACTATTTTGTTCAAAGAATATAAAAATTTGAATCAGTATCAGGGAAATGTAAAAATCTTGTACCTGGTGGCTTCTTTTTCGTAATTCTGTGAATGGTATATCTTTAAAAAATATTCCAGTCTTCAATAAATCCTCTGGACTAATTCTCCATCATGCTTCTTCCTCACATTGTTTTCACATTGGTGCTGAGACTCCAGGATTCCAACTGTTAAAGTCCTTACTATTAGCTCTGATATGAGCACACGGTTTCAAATCTGAGCCCTTAGAAGACAAGAATACTTTCTTTTAAAGGCATGGATCCTCTCAAACAAAAATCCTCTCAAACAAAAATCATCAACATTAATTTTCATTTCCTTCCTCTAAACTTCATACTTGTTTCAGTGCTTAGTACAGTCATTTATTATTACAATGAAAAAATTCTGACATTTTCCTCTAATCTATATTATCTTTCATCCAGCCCTCATATAATCACTTTCCTCTCTCCTCTCCTCATGGAAAGATAAGGTTAAGTAAAGTCAAGTCTCTGTTCCTTTGATGTGTTTGTATTTTATTTATTTCTGTTGTCACTTGTCAAGGATTCATCTTTCATTTGAAGTTGTCAAGGATTTCATTTACTTGGATACACAATCAACACCCATGGAAGCAGTAGACAAAAAATCCAATGAAGTATAGCATTGGGAAAATCTGCTGCAAAATATCTCTTTTTATTGAAGTGTTAAAAATCAAAGATATCATCTTGACTACTAAGGTGCACTTGACTCAAGCCATGATATTTTCAACCACTTCAAGGAAGTTCTGATGCCATAGTACCTAACTGCTAACCAGACTGGTGGTTCAAACCCACCAACCACTCCTCAGAAGGAAGATTGGGCAATCTACTTCCATAGAGATACTGCCTCAGAAACCCAAGAAGGGCTTGCTATGAGTCAGAATCGACTCAACAGCAGTGAGTCCCTCCCCCCCCCCATATGAATGTGAAAGCTGAGCAATGACTAGGAAGACCAAAGGAGAGTTGATACATTTAAATTTTATATTGGAGAATAAAATTGTATGTGCCATGGATGTCAGAAGAATAAATAAATAAGTCTTGGAAGAAGTACAGTGAAAATGTTCCTTAGAGATCAGGAAACTCAGATTTCATCTCACTTACTTTGGACATATTATTAGGAGAGACTAGTCCCTGGAGAAGGATATCATGCTTGGTAAAGAAGAGGGTCAGCGAAAAGAGGAAGACCCTCACTGAGATGGATTGACACAGTGGTCGCAGCAATGGGCTTAGACAGAGCAAGGACTGTGTGTATAATGCAGGGCCAGGCAGTGTTTCCTTCTGTCTTACACAGAGTTGTAATGGTTCAGAACTGACTTGACAACATGTAGCAAGATCAACAAAAAAGTACAATATTCCTGGGTGGGGGGGATGAGCATGAATCACTATTTTAACCTATATTAATCTCTTCTATTTATCAACAGATTAACCAAAACAAGTATTTATTAAGTGCTCATTATATACCAGGCTCTCTGCTAGGCACTTGGTATACCAGTGAATAAATATAGCAAAACTCTGCCCTCTGGGAGCTTCCATTCTTGGGAAGAAGGAGAAAGTATATATTTCTCCTGAATATGGTTTCCTTCTCTACATCTCACCTTAAGACAGTTTCTTAGAAATGGTTTCCTTTTAACTGCTTATTTCTCCTGTATTTATTGGAGACTTAAGCTGTTCCCCCCAACCTAAATTACAACAACTACAAAAAAAAAACAACAACATTTATTATATATTATGGTTCTCTGTTTTGAAAAGTATTTTTTGTTTGTTTTATTTTTTCCTCCTTTCTGTATACCACTCTATTATTTTAAAAAAATATATTGCTGTTACTTACTTTGGGGTTGACTCCAAATCACAGTGAGCTTATGATTAACAGAACTGCAACTTTGCCCCATCCTGTGCCGTCTTCATGATCATTTTTATTTTTGAGTCTACCATTGAAGCTAATTTGTAGTTGCTTTCCAACTGCGAGAAGTCATCTTCCAGCATCGTGTGAGACAATATTGTGCTGTGATTCACAGGTTTTCATTGGCTAATTTTCAGAATATGGATCCCTATTCACACTCATTCCAAAGAAAGGTGATCCCACAGAATATGGAAATTATCAAACAATATCATTAATATCACACGCAAGTAAAACCTTACTGAAGATAATTCAACAATGGTTGCAGTAGTATATTGACAGAGAACTACCAGAAATGCAAGCTGGATTCAGAAGAGGATGTGGAAAGAGGGATATCGTTACTGATGTCAGATGGATCTTGGCTCAAAGCAAAGAATACCAAAAATATGTTTACTTGTGTTTTATTGACTATGCAAAAGCATTTGATTGTGTGGATCATAATAAATTGTGGATAACATTGAGAATGATGGGAATTCCAGAACATTTAATGGTACTTGTGAGGAACCTGTATATAGACCAGGAGGCTGTCATTTGAACAGAACATGGGGACACTACATGATTTAAAATCAAGAAGGGAGTGATCCAGGGTTGTATTATTTCACCATACTTATTCAATCTCTGGGAGCTCTGGTAGCATAGTGCCTAAGGCACTTGACTGCTAATCAGAAGGCTGGCAGTTCAAACCCACCAGTCACTCCGCAGAAGGAGATGGGACAATCTACTTCCGTAGTGATACTGCCTCAGAAACCCAAAGAGGGGTCACTATGAGTTGGGTCTGACTCGACAGCACATAACAACAACAACAACATTCAATCTCTATGCTGAGCAGATAATCTGAGAAGCTGGACTATATGAAGAAGAGTGTGGCATCAGGATTGGCGGAAGAATCATTAACAACCTGCAATATGCTGATGACACAACTTTGCTTGCTGAGAGTGAGATGACTTGAAGCATTTATTGATGAATATTGACGACTACAGTCTGCAGTATGGATTACACCTCAATATAAAGAAAACAAAAGTCCTCACAAGTTGACCAATTAGCAGCATCAAGATAAATGGAGAAAAGATTGAAGTTGTCAATGACTTCATATTTCTTGGTTCTACAGTCAACACCAATGGAAGCAGCAGTCAATATATCAGATGACATATAGCACTGGGCAAATCAGCTGCAAAAGACCTCTTTCAGATGCAGAAGAGGAAAGATATCTCCTTGAGGACTAAATAGCTAAACACCCGACACAAGCCATGTTATTTTCAATCACCTCATGTGCATGTGAGAGCTGGATGATGAATAGGGAAGACTGAAGAAAACTTGACACTTTTGAGTTGCGGTACTGGAGAAGAATGCTGAAAGTACCGTGGACTGCTGAAAGAACTAATAAATCTGTTCTGGAAGAAGTGCAGCCAGAATTCTCCTTGGAAGCAAAATTGACCAGACTTCACCTCACCTACTTTTGTCATGTTGTAAGAAGAGACCATTCCCTGGAAAAGGATATCAGTGGAAGTGAAGTGGAAGGACAACGAAACCGGGGAAGGCCCTTAAAAGATGGATTGACACAGTGGCTGCAATTATAGCTCAGGTATAGCCGGGATCATGGAGCTGGCACAGGACCAGGCAGTGCTTCCTTCTGCTGTACAAAGGGTAGCACTATGGGTCAGAGACGACGGCATCTAACAACAACAACAAATTTTCAGAAACAGATAACGAGGCCTTTCTTTCTTGTCTTTTTTAGTCTGGAAGCTCTGCCAAAACCTGTCCACCATAGATGAACCTACTCATATTTGAAATAGGTAGAACAACTATCAGTATTGTAGCAACATTCACTCCATCACAGTAAGACAAATTGGCAGGCAAGTGCTAGCTTTTAAATAAATCTTTAGTATCTGTGCTTTTAAATGTACAGATACTAAACATACATTATAAATTAGTTTTGAATCGTAATGGACTTTGTATATTTTAATTATCTTTTAATTAACTGTCCCCTTGCTTGGAAAGCTCTCTTCCTACTCTGTTGCAGGAAGAGATCCTTCTAGTCATTTCAATCGCAGCTTAAATAAAAGACCTTCTAGTTTATCTAATACAGACTGTCACCCATTTGCTCTTTATGAAATCATCATATTTTAATTATCTGTATAGTACTGACCTCTATCAGAAATTCCACTTATTTGTCTATGTTTGTATGCTGTTTGTGTTGTTAGGTGCTATTGAGTGGGCTCTGACTCAAAGCCATGCTATGTTCTGCAGAACAAAACACAGCCCCATCCTCATAATACTTGCTATATTTGAGCCCCTCGTTGCAGCCACTTTGTCAGTCCATCTTGTTGAAGGTCTATCTATTTTTTACTGACCCTCCACTTTACCAAGCATGATATCCTTTTCCAGAGAATTGTCCTTTCTGACAACATGACCAAAGTAGGTGAGATGAAATTTGGCCATTCTTGCTTCCAAGGAGCATTCCAGCTGCACTTCTTCTAGGACAGGTTTGTTCATTCTTCTGGAAGTCCACAGTATTTTCAATATTCTTTGCCAACAACATAATTTAAAGCCATCAACTGGTCTTCTCTGGTCTTCCTTATTCATCATCCAGCTTTCACATGCATACGATGCATTAAAAATAACATGGCTTGGATTAGACACACCTTAGTCTTCAAACTGACATCTTTGCTTCTTAATACTTTAAAAGTCTTTTGTAGAAGATCTGCCCAGTGCAATATGACATCTGATTTCTTAACTCCTGCTTCCGTTGTTGCTGATTGTGGATCCAAGTAAAATGAAGTCCCTGATAGCTTCAATCTTTTCTCCATTTATCATAATGTTGCTTCTTGGCCGAGTTGTGAGGATTTTTGTTTTCTTTATGTTGAAATGTAATCCGTACTGCAGACTGTAGTCTTTAATCTTCATCCATTAAATGCTTCAAGTCATCTTCAGTTTCATCAAGCAAGGTTGTGCTATCTGCATATCACAGGTTGTTTATGAGTCTTCTTCCAATCCTGATTCCAAGTTCTTCTTCATTTAGTCCAGCTTCGTGGATTATCTGTTCAGCATATAGATTGAATAAGTGTGGTTGAAAGTGTACAACCCTGACACACACCTTTCCTGCTTTTAAACTATGCAGTATCTCCTTACTCTGTTCAAATTACAGACTCTTGGTCTATGTACATGTTCCTCATGAACACAATTAAGTGTTCTGTTATTCCCATTTCTTGCAATCTTATCCAAAATTTGTTAATGATCCATAGGGTCAAATACTTTTGCATAGTCAATAAAACACAGGTAAACATTTTTTGGTATCCTTTGCTTTCAGCCAAGATCCATCTGAGGTCAGCAATGATATCCCTCCTTCCACGTCCATGTATTGTTAAAATCAAAATTTACACAAGATTAAATTTGTGTACAAACTTATGATTTTATAGAAAAATCATTAATTGGGGAAGGATGTGTTCTGAAAGTTAGAAAAAAGTTCTAAAGAGTGGTACAGATCAGAAAGAAAGATTTTGAAGACACAGACTCATATAAACAAGAACCTATTTTTCCTTATCTGGGATTAAAGGGAAACCTTGAACAAGGTTAAGCTCAGCAGGCACATCCTAACTATTAGCTTGGGTTTCTGTTTCTAGGAGAGTCAAATATTAACAATAAAAAAGGAAATTTAGCATATATTTTTGCAAATAGTGTGCGCATGTTAATAATGCATACACACATATAATGGGCATAAATTATGAAATTATGCATTAAGTTCTGGTATAACATATTCATGCATACATTCATTGCACATGTTTTGTGACATTTCCAGAAGTAAATGTTGAACACATTCATGCTCATTCAACAGCCTAAAAATGTTACTTATGATAATGTTTGTATAATAAAAGTATAAGGCATAGTCCATAAGTCATGGATCCAGTTTGGAAGTACCTTGAAAATTGTAAAAGAAATAATTGAAACTGCTTTTTCTCTGAGGTAGTTCATGGCATCTAAGAAGGGTGGAGTTACTTGTAGCTGATCTGTGTCCACATACATCATGCCAGGGACAGGTAGAAGGTTGGGCCGAAAGTTGCATGTGGCTGCCACAGTATGAGCATAGGCTGCTTCTGTGGTGGGTTGGGGCCAATGCCTGCTCATGTCCAGGTCCTAAGGTGCAGGCTCCATTATCAGCCAGGCAGCAGAACAGTGCAGGTGTAGGTGCATACTTTCTCAGCCCCCTGGGGCTCTGGGACATCCAGTTAAATCTGTCTTAGCTAGGAATGTGTGATCCATTTTCTTCTCAGACATGGCATTCAATTGGATGGGAGATTCAAATGGTTCAAGTGTGGTGGCCAGCCAGTTGGACATCAAGGCAGAATGCATATAGTTGCAGGTTGGTGCCTCACTCACCTGAGTGGCCTCTCTGTCCTGGGGTATACAGAACCAGGCACCTCCTGCTCTGGGACTGGGCACCCTAGCAAGGAATGTTTCTGAGACAGAAAAAGTGGCTTCTTCCTGCACTGAAGAAAGTAGTTTGCATAGCAGGGAAGGAACCCTTCTGGAAGAGGGGCTGCTTTAGAAATTTGAAGGTAAGCTAATGAGGGTTAGCATCTACCTTAACAGACAACAAGATGAAAACTTATTATTAAATCACTGAACAGAAAAAAAAAAAAAAAAAATTGAAATTGAAGTTAGCAATATATGAAAATATTGGTATTGCAAGCTTATGAAAATTATGTGTGGAGGCTTTGCAGTATGCAAAAACATATACTGAGCACATTATTTGTTTAAAAATACAGTCAAATTTCAGTTTGCTAAAATAGGGCTTGGGAGCTCTCGTAGCGTAGTGTCTAAGACACTTGAGTGCTAAGCAGAAGGCTGGCAGTTCAAACCCACCAGCCATTCCTCAGAAGGAAATTTGGGCAATCTACTTCTATAGTGATACTGCCTTGGAAACCCAAGGAGGGGGCAATATGAGTCCGGTCCAATGCAACAGCATATAACAACAACAACAAAATAGGGCTTAGCAACTACTTCTTGAGCTTAGTAAAATGAAATAAAAATATATTATGAATTTCATACTTTTTTAACTTTTTAGATTTATTTATGATTTTAATTTAAAAGTTTAATTATGATTTAAACTTCATGGGAGCAAAGACTGTGTCTGTTTGTCCACTGGTGTGTCCCTGGTGCCAGAGCCTTTAATAAATACCTATTGGCTCAGGTTAATCATAAAGTAAAACGTGAATAAAAGGGGTAAAATAAATCCTATATAGTTTATCAACTCATCTTTTCACTTTGCTTCTATAGACAGTTTTAATACTCTTTATTTTTAAAAAAATGGTAATGGCATAATAGCCCTTTTACATTTCTCTTGAAAATATATGTAAAGATGAAGAAAAACAGAGGCTAAAATCAAGGTAATGGGTCATGCTGTGATTTAACCATTTGTAATAGGTATTATTGAATGTATCAACACTAATTTTTTAGTGTTACAATGGAGTAGAAAATATTTTTAAATTATGGCACTAAAGGCTACCTCTTTACTCTTTGATTCTTTATTTTATCACGATGACACAACATAAACTTCAGAGCATATAATGGAGTGAGAAGAAGAAAGTCATCCAAATAACTTGGCAGAAATATTTTTCACTTTAATTCACCTGTCAGACCAGGCAATGGTGAGTGAACTTATTAGTGCCAGTCCTGTACCATAGTTACTTTCAGACTCTTACTCCCTTACTGTCTCTGTAGATAAAGTCACCAAATCAGTTTATTCTCTCAGTGTCTTTGGCATAGTTTTGCAATTTTTGGAGTAAAAATCTCTATTAGAGCAAGGTAGTATTTCACGTATTTCCTCTTTTGATAAAGAGAGATATTTAATCTTTGTGACATTGAAAAATAATATTTGTAGCTCAAACACTTTATCAATTTTATTATAAATGAGAAAGAATCTACCTATGTTCATATAATTCATCATAATGAAATAATTATCTCACTTATTTTATTTCCCAAGGCAGAAAGTAGGAAGGCAAAGAAGAAAGGAAAAATAGTTGAAGAGGATTGCAGAAAAATGGAATTGTATTTCTGAACCAGTTCATCTTTTCTCTCCAGGTGAGGTGTTACTGTTCCTTATTGTCTACCACAGCAGTTGGCTTGGTGCTACACATGGAGGCTTAGCTCATTAAATATGTGTGCAGAAAGCATGTCCAAGGACAGATAAGAGGAAAAACTGAGTTTTTTTTTTTTTTAAGTAAAATCATAACTCTAATAAAGATGTAAAAATGAATATAAGCTAAAGATTTATTTAACTCATTAATGATGAAACCAGTGAGATGTTACCCCAGTTCAAAGGAGAATCCAAAGACAGACATATTTATAGATGAACAGGAATATTGAAATGGATGTGTGAATGGAGTTAAACTGGTATATCCTGGTGGGAAGGGTGTTCTCTTTTAACTAACTAGCATTCATTTCCATGTCCTTAGAGAATTATTTTGCAGTGCTATCAGTTATCTACAACTTTCAGGACTGTAAAATAGCTACCACACAATCAGGATCAGATAAGCAAGAAGACTACATTATAGACAATCACATTTCCCCTACATTGATAAAGTGTGTATATGGATTCTTCTCCTTCTGTACTACTTTTTCCTTTCTTGGTTCCTTTTCCTCCCTCATTAATACCATCACCATCAAAAATAACTGTCTGTGCTCATGGACAAGCTGTTAAATTCTCACAATGCCTTGAGTTAAAATCAACATGGAAATATACATTTTATAAGAAAATTTAACAGAAATATTTATAAACAAAAATATGGACATATTTAGTATGACTTTATTTTTGATAATGAAAAAAAAGGTTTGAGCTGAAGGTCCTAACCAGTACTCTTCAAATTATTGGATTTAGAGATTACACGCCTTTTTAATAGACAAAACAGATCTTAGTAACTTTAAGGACAAGGTTCTAGGTCACACACACAAAGAAACATTGATCAGTGTATTGACTGGAGAGCCCATGTGGAAGGTGAGAATTCTACCTTGAACCACCAGTGCACTATATATCACACACTAGTTGATGGTAAACCTAGTTCCCTTGAGTCCATACATTACTTTTTTTTTTTTTTCCTTTTCTGTGAGTGAGAGGTGGGCATGGGCACTATTAGAATTCCACACACAAGAGCTCAACAGCTGTGGCACAAACTAAGTGTGAAAAAATGTTCATCTTGTACCTTGCCTTGATTGGAAGTGTCAAAGTTTTCCCCAAGAAGCATGAAGTCAGATACAAACTATAAGTTAGAAATAATTACTACTGGCTACATAAAGACCAAAGAAAGACCTTTGCCAGTATTTCTTAAAATAATTCATTCACAGTGCTTAGCATAGAGCTTGGCAGTTAGAGAACACTAAATTAATGATAGTTCATATAGCAATTGTGTTAAAGTGGGTTCTCTAGAGAAACAAAACCAGTAAAGCTTATAAATATAGAGAAAGAAAAATATATCTTAGGAAAATGGCTCACACACTTATAGAAGCTGGCAAGTCCAAAGTTCTTGGCTCAAATGTCAAGCTGGAGGCTTTTCCCGACTCACACAGCTGCAGGGGCTGAGGAGTTCAAGGTCGGCAGGCAGTATACTGGCTGTTGACTCCAACAATGATGAATCAAAGATTTCCAGGCTGAATGGTGGATTGCTCACTCACAGACAGTTGTAGGCAGCACAACAGATTCGCAATCCACAGAAGAGTGTCTCTTTTTCCAAGATGTCCATAAATATACTGGAAACAGGCCACAACCCTAGGGAAACTCCCTTTCAATGGATTGGCTGCTCAAAACATATTCATCTGATCCTATCATTGGAATAACCACATCACAACTGCTTAAACCACACAGAATTATGGTCTAGCCAAGTTGACACACAGCTACAACTATCACAGCAATTATAACAAGAATTTATTACATTAGGAAAATAAAACAAGAATTGTTAAAATTTTTTCACAGAAATACTAATTTGTATATGGCCTCTGAGTGCCTCCTTTAGAATGTGAGGCAGGGTGTGGGCTGTGCAACATCTAAGCCTTGTTTGTCTATGTTGTATACTTATACAGTGGAGCTTCAAGACTAAGAAATCCTAAGACAAAAAGGCCTGATGTTCTACTTCTGGAAAATCAGCCAGTGAAAACCTTATGGATTACATGAGAATGATGCAGGATGGGCACCATTACATTCCATTGTGCATGGGGTTGCTGCTGCCATGAGTTGGGAGCTTACTCAATGACAGCTAACAACAAGTGACATATCTTATGCTCTGTGGTTTGCTTTCACATTTCCCACAGATGGAAATTTGTAGGTTGACTGGCTGCATTCAAAGAGACTTGTGGATGTCCTTCAATGGATGTCAGTATTACATAGAGGGGTTATGAAAGTCAGCCAGAAGTCAGATATTCACAGTGACTCCATACTCTCCTACTTGATATGTAGGACTCTTCTTTCAGTTACTTACCAAGAGATGGACAATAACTATGACAGAAATAAGAATCTCCACTGTGTAATTCAAGACTGAATTCAGATCATCCATTCTGCCAAGGAATTTCTATTTTTATTTCTATAAATAATGATACTCAACATCATTTCCTTACATAAGAATTATGAGCAGTCAGAAGCACAATCCATCTGCAGTACACAGCAGGAAAAAAAAAAAAATATATATATATATATATGTCTGTTTTTAACTTGTTATAATTAGTACCCCAATGACCAAAGTTATTGAATCGGTTGGTCCAGATTTTCTCCCAAGGGGTTTTATCCAAAAAAAGAGCTTTCTATATTCTTGTGAAAATAAACATAAAGGAAAAAGAAAAAAAAAACTTATTAACTTTATTAATATAAAATGACAAAGCAGCCCTGTTTATTGTTAGTTTCTACCATTTCTTTCCTGCCTTCCTTCCTTCTTTCATTCACTTTTTCTTTTTTTCACTGAAATGTTTTTCAGATCCTGAAATCATGCTGATATTAGGTCCATTGAGTGATAAAACCCCTGGCTTTCTTTGCTTTAGCTCTGTAGCTAAAGTTACTTACTTCTTCACACTAATACATGACACAATCAAAAGCAAAAACCTCATTTACCCCTTTCACAAAATTTGTAAGTGTGTTTATGGGGGAAATCCAAATGTCTCTATCTGACGGCCATCTTATCTCAAATCTTGCTGTATTTATTTCTTCATGTTTGTGCTCCTGTTTCTAAAGTAGTTTCTATCATACTCTTTCCCAGACCTCACAATCCCCATGAACTGAAATCCGCTCAACACAGAAGAGAGAACAAACATTATCTTTCAAAGAAAATTCCTAATACTCATTTTTCATTTTTCCCTATCAATATGTTTTGAGCACTATACTCTACTAGATATGATATGAAAAATATATTCTCACTAATGCTGTGAGACTTAAAGTTTAAAAGGAAAATATAAATTAACCTCTTATTATTTGGTGTTTTTTCCAAGATGTTATGGAAATATTTTTTGAGATGAAATATATTTAGAGAATAAAGAAAAAATTTAAAAGGAGAGATCAAAAGACCACACAGAGCAGGTGAGGCTTTCATAAACATGACCTCGACCATGTAAAGACAGATTAGCCTCAATAAATAAAATGAAGAAAATAGTTTATAAGATAGAAGCAAAGGAAACATGCCATCTTATAAACCAGGTGAATGTAGAAAAAAAGTCATGCAGTCATATTCTAATACAACACGCAACACTTTTTATGGGACTACTTGTGACAAGATAGAAAGAGAGAGAAGGTTATAAAGGAAAGACAATCCTGTGCAACTAAAACTAGAAAATTTATAAACCAGAATCAAAAGCTTAATATTCTAGTAGCACACAACTCTTTTTTTTCCCCCTTTTTATTGTGATTAAGGTGAATATTTACAGAGCAAATATACTTTCCATACAGCAGTTCACATATACTTTGTCTCATGACATTGACCACAATTTACCACAATGCAACATCTCCCCTCCTACTTCCTCCCTATAGTTACCTCTTCCCTGTGTCCATCCCTCCGTGCACTCCTGCCCCCTGAGCTGTCTCCCTGTGCATAAGCAACCCTTCTTTCTCCCATGCTTGTTCTCTCCAAGGAGGTATCTACCTCAAGTAAGTGTTCAACTCGTATGCCTGTCTATTATTTGGCTGGAAGCCACAGG
>NW_006921751.1:1573998-1575840 GCF_000298275.1 Orycteropus afer afer
TATCTGTCATTAAACCAATACCAGGCAGTTTTGACTACTGTGGCTGTATAGTAGGTTTTGCAATCTGGCAGTGTATGACCTCCTGCTTTGTTCTTTTTCTTCAATAGTGTTTTGCTTATCCTTGCTCTTTCCTTTCCATGTAAAGTTAATGATTGGTTTTTCCATATCCTTAATGAATGTTGATGGGATCTGCATTGGGATTGCTTTGAATGTATAGATTGCTTTTTGTAGAATAGATATTTTCACAGTGTTCAATCTTCCCATCCACAAGCATGGGATGTTCTTCCATTTATGTAGATCTCTTATGGTTTCTTGAAGTAGTTTTTTATAGTTGTCTTTGTACAGGTCTTTTGTGTCCCTGGTAAGATTTATTCCCAAATATTTTATTTTTTTGGTAGTTATTGAAAATGGTAATGAATTGCTTATTCCTTCTTCATCAATCTCTTTGCTGGTGTAGAGGAATCCAACTGATTTTTGGATATTGATCTTACATTCTGCTATGATGCTAAATCTCTCAATTAGTTCCAGTAGCTTTTTGACTAAGTCTCTTGGGTTTTCTAGATATAGGATTATATCATCAGCAAGTAGAGATACTTTGACTTTTTCCTTACCAATGTGAATGGTTTTCATTTCCATTTCTTGCCTTATGGCCCTGGCTAAGATTTCCAATACAATGTTGAATAGAAGTGGTGATAGAGGGTATTCTTGTCAAACAAAAATAATTTTGGAAACAAACAAAAAATTTTTTATGCCTATGCAATGTTTGGGTGTTCTGGTAGCATAGTGGCTAAGGCACTTGACTACTAACCAGAAGGCTGGCAGTTCAAACCCACCAGCCACTCCTCAGAAGGAAGATTAGTGATACTGCCTCAGAAACCCAAGGAAGGGTAGCTATGAGTTGGGTCTGACTCGATGGCACATAACAACGACAACAACAATACAATGTTTAAATGGGCCAAACAATGAAGATTCCTTAAGTTAACTATATCACTTACCAAGAAATATGCGTGGAAACCCACTGCCATTAAGTAGATTCTTATTTGCTCCTGAATTCTACCACTTAAAACCAAGACTTATTTTATTTCTTTATTGAGGGGAGGGAGAAAATTAAGAACAAATGAGTATGCTAATTTTTTATTATGATGAAATTTGTAATTAACTTTCAAGTTTATTAGCCAGGCAGAGAGAACAAGAATTGTTCTACAAAATGTAAAAAAAAAATTTCCTTTAGACAAATTTTAGAAACAAAGGACATATTTTCATTAAATGGTAATGTGCTTTATCAATTTAATACAAATTGTAGGAATAATTATGTTGCATTGCTTGTGAAAATGTCATAGGAAGAAAGATAGCCAAATTCTCAAGTTACACAATCAAATGAATTCAGCCAGTGAATATGGATTACATGGGAATGATGCAGGATGGGTACCATTACATTCCATTGTGCATGGGGTTGCTGCTGCCATGAGTTGGGAGCTTACTCAATGACAGATGACACAGATGTTGCATATTTCATTCCTGGTATTCTATCTGAAGAGGTTCATGTGTATAGACTCCTTTTATGTTTTTGAAAAAAGTATTTGCAATGAATAAGTCATTAGCCTTGAAAAATGCTATCGTAGAGAGGGACAACAATGTGGAACAAAACTCAAAACAATTTGCAGAAAAAAAAGGGGGGGGGACCAGGTTTGCTGGTCCAATAGAGCCTGGTGGAACCCCTGAGACTATGGCCCCTAGCTGCCCTTCAGGAATTGAACCCACACCTGTGGTTTCCTGCCAAACAAAAGACAGGCATATGAGTTGAATATTTACCTCAGTTAGATACACTCCTTGGAGAGAACA
>NW_006921751.1:1576275-1578188 GCF_000298275.1 Orycteropus afer afer
GTTCTTTCTCATAGGCATATGGATATTGTCCTCTCACAGACCTCAGGATTGTTCTTGAAATGATGTTTTTGATGATGATGAGATGGCATTCCTCTTTGTCTTTCTCACTTAGTAGAGGAGCTCTGGTAGTGTAGTCCCTAAGACACTTGACTGCTAAACAGAAGGCTGGTGGTTCAAACCCACCAGCCACTCCTTGGAAGGAAGGTTGTAAAATCTACTTCCATAGTGCTCCACTTCAGAAACTCAAGGAAGGGTCACTATGAGTCAAGTCCGACTCGGTGGCACATAACAACAACAGCATAGTATGATTGTGCAATTCAAAATGGTCAACCCCAGTCCATTCCAGCTCACTAATGCTGGTATATTGATCTTTACGTGTTTTGTTTCATTTTTTAATGACTTGTAATTTTCCTTGATTTATGATTTGCACATCACACATTCCAACTATTAATGGATGTTTACAGCTATTTCTTCTCTTTTGAGTTGTGCCACATCAGCAAATGAAGGTCCTGGAAGTTGTACTCCATCCATATCACTAAAGTTGACTCTATTTCAAGGATTAGGTACTTTCCCAGTTGTATTTTGAGTGTCTTCCAACCTGTGGGCTTTTTCTGGCATTATGTCAGACAATGTTCTGTTGTTATTCATAAGATTTTCACTGTCCAATTTTTTGGGAAGTTGATTGTCAGGTCCCCTTTCTGAGTCCATCTTAGTCTGAAAGCGCCTCTTAAACCTGTCCACCATGGGTGACTCTGTTAGTATTTGCGTTGCTACTGGCATAACTTTCATCACCACAACAATGTGCAAGCCAACACAGTACAACAAACTGACAGGTAAGTGGTGGATTTTAATGTTACTTAAGTATAACTGACAATATGTTTGATAAGCCCTGATAAATATAATCTATAATTTAATCACCATCCCAATCAAATTACAGAATATTTGTATCATCCCTTAAAGTTCCTTCAAGCCCTTACAATTTAAATCATTCCTATGCTCTTCTCTAAACAATCATTTATCTGAATTTGTCACTATAAATTAATTTTCCTTGTTCTGTAATTTATATAGTGAAATTTTTAGTAGATATTCTTTTTTTTTTCTATCTGGATACTTTTGCCCAGATATTTTTATGATTCTTCTATATTGCAATTAGTATTTTGTAATTTCTAAATAGTATCCCATTGTGTAAATATATTGGAGATATATTTGTATTATTTTCCCAAAATATTCTGAACATTTGTGTACAAGTATTTTTGCAGGTATGTATTTCTATTTCTCTTGAATCAATAACTAGAAGTAGAAATGTTGAGTTATAAGGTGTGTTTCAGTTTAACTTTATAAGTTACTGCCAAAAAGTTCCCCAGAATGGATGTTAAATTTTACACTCCCTCCAGCAATGATGAGAGTTCCAGTGATTTCATATCCTTGCCAAGACTTGATGCTATTCATAGTTTTACTTTTAATCACCCCAATGGGCGTGTAGTGGTAGCTCATTGTGGTTTTTATTAGCATTTCCCTGATTGCTAAGGATGTTGTGAACCATTTCATGGGTTTACTGACTTTTCATATGTCTTCTGCTATGAAAGACATATACTTTTAATATTTGGCTCATTATTTGTTGTATTTTTTATCTTATTTTTTGATTTCTAAGTTCTTTATGTATTTGGATACAAGTCTCATAAGATATGTATACCATAAACATTCTCTCTCAGAATATGAGTATGTCTTAATGAAGCTTGTTAAAGAGCAAAAATGTTAGATGCTTATAAAGTCTCATGTATTAATATTTCTTTTATATCTTTTTATTTTTCATTGATTTTTATTTGTCAACTATTTCATTGATTTTCCTCTTTTCTTTACTAGTCTTCTAAATATTTTGATTTAATTTGCTGTTTTTTTTTCCCCATATTCTT
>NW_006921751.1:1578515-1583829 GCF_000298275.1 Orycteropus afer afer
TTGGAATCAACTAGACAGCATCTCACAACAACCTCAAAAACAACTGACAATGGTATGATATATGGGTTGAAAGATATGGGAATTTTAATATGTAATCAATGGGATCAATATGACCAGAATGAACATTGTGAATTTCATAACTGCATATTTCTGCTATGGAAATGATAAATGAAGTTAGCAATGATATTTAATTAAAGCAACATAAACAGTACAAAACACACCATAATAACAATTAGGGACAGATGACATTGTTTTTATGTTATTTCAATAAATTCTTTCTTAGACATGATGGAAAATGTGAAGAAAATTTAGTGCCCCTCTCTCTTGCCTTATATATTTATTGCTTTTAGCACATAACTATAGCTCTTTCCCACTAGTGTATAGCTGCAAATATGCCATAGCTTTTACAAAAGAATGTATCACCTCTTAAGTAATGTAGTAGAATGTCAATGTCTTAGATTTTGACCTTAAGAAAGACATAAAGCTATATACTCCATTTTCATTTGTGTCTGTAGAACACCAGGTTAGAGGAGCAAAGTAGTCTTTGAAATAAAGCTGCCATTATATATAAAAGCTGACTGCACACTGGGTTGTTATTTTGGGACGGCACATAACAACAACAACAAGAAAACAAAGGAAGCAGTCTATAACTGTGCATTATTTTTTTATAAGGTAGCTTTTTAAAAAATCCCTACTATCCATTTTTAATAAACCTACAATCTCAACCAGCCTGTTATTCAGTGCCTGTACATATGCAGGCTTATTATGTAATGATAAGCTAAGGCATCATTTCCAGGCATTTACTTAGTGATATTTTTATTTACAGAATATAATGCAGAAATTGATTGAGTGGGAATACTACTTCTTATACAAGAATAATAAAAAAAAAAAAAATATGCAGTTATTTTGCATTTTCCTCTCTAGGGTTGTCTTGACACTATAAATGTTTAAAGTATATTGATCATCCCCATGTTGTTGTTGTTGTTGTTAGGTGCTATGTTAGATGCTATCTTGTTGTTTGTTGTTGTTGTGTGCCGACAATCAACAAGATATCTAGTCAGTTTCAACTTATAGTGACTCTAGGTACAACAGAATAAAACACTTCTCAGTCCTGCATCCTCCTCACAATCCTTGCTATGCTAGAGCCCATTGTTACAGCTACTGTGCCAATCCATCTTGCTTTGTGTCTTCCTTTTTTACAAATCTTCTAGTTTACAAAGCATTCTAAGAAGGGGGTTTAATCCTATAAATTGATGTCTCCAAAAGAATACAATGTGGGGTTAGAGAAACTGCTATTCAAGTTCTCTTATTCTGGTATTGCTGACTATGTTCTGACAATGCATGCATTATGATCACCATTTCCCTTGTTATTGTAATTTTACTGGATGACTAGAACATTGAGACATGGAGTGGTTAAAAAAAAAAAAAAAAAAAGATAATTGACAAGATTCAGACCTTAGATTTATATCATATCAGTGTCAGAATGACATTCTTCTGGTGATGGAAAATCAGTTACCACCAGCAGAGCCATGTTCAGAAAGGAAAAAAAAAGGAAAAAAGTGTGTCATTTTCAAGTACTTTATGAAAAAGTATATATGTGTGGATTGACAGAGTTTTATGTATATGTACCATTATGAAATGTGGAACCAAACCTCTATGTATATTCCCTTACCTTACAGCTAGTTCTCTTCCCAACTTGCTCCATTTGATATTTGCAAAACAATCTTGTAACCAACATGTACTAAATGTCTTTTAAGTATTAATAGCAAAATTATATATGTGTGACACCTTTGACCAAGGAATTCAGACCACATTTTTTAAGTGACTAGCTTCACCATGTTGTTGTTGTTATTTGCCATCAAGTCGGCCCCGACTCCTAGTGACCCCTCCTTGGGTTTCCGAGGCAATTATCACTGTGGAAGTAGGATTGCCCAACCTTCCTTCTGAGGAGTGGCTGGTGGGTTTGAACCGCCAGCCTCCTGGTTAGCAGTCAAGTGCCTTAGGCACTATGCTACCAGAGGTCCTAGATTCTGAGACACAATGTAAATGAATTACTTCCCCAAGGTCAATTATATGGGTAAGGAACAGAGCCAGATCTAGACCATTTCCATAAGACCACATTAACTCCCTCTCTTGAAGTTGATATATTACACTGAAAGTAACATCACTCAAGTATCTAATAAAGACTTTAAGTTATTATAGTAGAGTGGCTTCAGACAAAATTCGAATTGACTGAAATTTTCCTCTGGAACTTGAACCAAAGAAAACCCCATGTTTTCTTTCTGCACCTCTTCTCTTGTCATGAAGGATCCAAAGATAGCACACAAAAAGCTGTTTCTCTGATACCTGTGGCTTATCATTAAGAATAGAAGTAATGGAAATCTCATGAGAAAGCCTGCTCTTAAAAGATTTCCAATCCAATTTACGAACTCAGAGGGCTTGAATTCATTTAAGATTAACATCCATGTCTTTCAAAGCACATCTTACAGGAATCAGTTGTCAGGATAAGATCAGACACTGGAATCTGATTCAATTTTTATGGCATGAAGTGAGAAATACGCAAATATATAGGTTTTCCTTTTGTTGAATATTTTTAACATTATGCACCATTTTATGTCTCCCTTGTTCATGCCATTTTTCCCTTTTAAACTCCCATTACCTTCTTATAAAATAAGCATATATGTGCATGCACATGCACACCCATACATAAGCAATGTGATACTTCATAATGTACTTACTAAAGTAGTTGTTGTAGGGAGCCCAGGTGGCATAGTACTTAAGTAGTCAGCTGGTAACTGAAAGGTCAGTGGTTCAAACTCATTAACCTCTTTTTAGGAGAAAGATGTTGCACCCTGCTTCTGTAATGATTACAGCCTTGGAAACCCTATGAGGAAGTTCTACTATATCTACTACTATCTTAATAGGTACCTCTGAGTAGGAATCAACATAAAGTTAACAAGTACACCAATGGTGTCACAACAAGTAATTTCACCTCCCCTTTATGTCTGATTCTTCATAGCTGACAATGATGATTAGAGTCTAGTGATCTTCAGATTCAGTTTCCTCAAGTGCAGGTCAATGGAGGAAATTCCTCTCCACAATGCCCTTGAGACAGTGAAGGTCTCATCCCTCTTTGTGTTCTCTGATCTTCAGTTCCCCATCATCGAAGACATGATTGGGCTGGTGGTCAAACTCAACCAATTCTTTTTGGTACAGTGACTCGGCATTCCTTCCAGTATTCTTTTGATATTTCCTGCATTATTCAATATATTGCCCATAGAAACTTTCAATATTGCAACCTGAGGTTGTTTTTTTTTTTTTTTCCATTCTTTTAGCTTGAGAAATGCTGGGTGTGTTCTTCCCTTTTGGTTGTCTAATTCCAGGTTTTTGCACATTTCATTGTCTTTTTCTTTTCAAGCTGCTCTTTGAAATTTTCTGTTCAGTTCTTTTATCTTGTCATATCTTCCATTCTCTTCAACTACTCTCTGTTCAAGGGCAAGTTTCAGAGTCTCTTCTGACATCCATTTTGGTCTTTTCTTCTTTCTTGTCTTTTTAATGACCCTTTTTCTTTCTTCATTGATAATGTTCTTGATGCTATCCCACCATTCCTCTGGTTTTCAGTCATTGATGTTCGGTGCATGAAATCTATTCTTTAGATGGTCTCTTAAATCAGGAGGGACATAATAAAGGTCATATTTTGGCTCTCATGGATTTGTTTTAATTGTCTTTAGCTTCAACTTGAACTTGCATATTAGCAGTTGATAGACTGTTCCATGGTCAGCTCCTGGCATTGTTTTGGCAGAAGATATTGAACTTCTTCATTGCCTTTTGCCACAGATGCAGTCAATCTGATTTCTGTGTACTCCATTTGGCAAAGTCCACATGTTTACCTGTTTGTGTTGTTGAAAAAAAGTATGTGGAATGAATAAATCATTGGTCTTATGAAATTCTATCATGTGATCTCCAGCATTATTTCTATCGCCAAGGCCACATGTTTCAACTACTGGTGATTCTTCTTTGTTTCCAACATTTGCATTCCAATAACCAGTGATGATTAACACCTTTTGATTGCATGTTTGATCAGTTTCAGACTGCAGCAGTTTGGCAAAAATCTTCAACTTTCTCATCTTTGGCTTTGGTGGTTGGTGCATAAATTTGACTAATAGTAGTTTTAACTGATTTTCCTTGTAGGTGTATGGATATTATCCAATCACTGACAGCATTGTACTTCAGGATATATCTTGAAACATTCTTTGTGATGATGAATGCCACACCATCGTGCTATAATTTGTCATTCCTGGCATAGTAGATCATATGCTAGTTTGAGTCAAAGTAACCCAAAATAGTCCATTTCAGCTCACTAATGCCTAGGATGTCAATCTTTCTGCATTCCAGTTCATTTTTGAGAACTTCCAATTCTTCCTAGATTCATATTTCTTACATTCCACTTTCCAATTATTAATGGATGTTTGCAGCTCTTTCCTCTCATTTTGAGTCTTGCCACATCAGCCAATGGAGGTCCCAAAAGCTTCACTCCATCTGTATTGTGTCAGTCTGGGTTCTCTAGAGAAACAAAGGCAGTAAAGCTTATATATATAGAGAAAGAGAAATTTATCTTAGGAAAATGGCTCACACACTTATAGAAGCTGGCAAGTCCAAAGTTCTTGGATCAAAGGTCAAGCCGGAGGCTTTTCCTGATTCTCACAACTGCAGGGGCTGAGGAGCTTAAAGTTGGCAGGAGTATACTGGCTGTTGACACCAACAAATGACGAATCCAAGATCTCCAGACTGAATGGTGGATTGTTCATTCATGGAAAGTTGTAGGCAGCACAACAGAATCCCGATCCACGGACAAGTGTCTCTTTTCCCAGGATGTCCATAAATATACTAGAAACAGGCCAGACCCCTAGGGAAACTCCCTTTCAATGGATTGGCTGCTCAAAACATATTTATCTGATCCCCTCATGGGAATAATCACATCACAACTGCTTAAACCACACAGAACTGTGTCCAGCCAAGTTGACACACAACTCCAGCTATCACACTTATCATTAAGGTTGGCTCTACTCAGAGGAGAAAGCTCTACCCCAGTTATATCTTGAGAACTCAGTGACCTAGAGGCTCATCTTCTGGCACTATATCGGACAATGTTTAGAGATATTCATAATGTTTTCCAATAACATATTGTTGGGCCCAGGTTATGAAGGAGTTGTTCGGCGCAAGGAATTTGCCAACACACGACAATGCAAAAGCAAAAGGAAAGTTTATTTGCTAGCTCGAGCTACGGTCTCTGCTCTTGCCAACACAGTGGCCA
>NW_006921751.1:1584174-1585518 GCF_000298275.1 Orycteropus afer afer
ATGTGGGAGACTTCAGGAGCCAGGTAAATCTCTGATACGCACTGAATCCGGAGGAAATCTCTGATACATGCTGAGTCTGGAGGGTAGATAAAAGCCCTGAGGCATGGGGAGTGTTAGAATCCCCAACACTGAAAGACTCGTTGTAGATAATTGCTGGTGTTTGAAATACCTGCCACATAGCTTCCAGCATCACAGCAACACAGGCAACTGCAGTACAACTGACAGGCAGGTAGTGACCAACCTCACTACATATGCCTTAAAACCTCTCCTTAGTCCCCATGAAGATCAACTAGTAGTTTCTTTTTTCCTTGTCAAGCTTAGCTCTCACCTATTTAACACAAACATTTATTGTGCCTCTGCTTATTTCTCTCTTTTGTTCTCTTTTCAGACAGCTACATGCCATGATACACCTTGGGATATAAACTGAAGTGTAGTATTCATAAAATATCTCTGGAGAAAACTGAAGTATAACTATATTAAAGATATTGACTCTTTAAGGGTAAGGAGTGAGTTTCTCATCTTGGTATCTCACACCGAGCATAAATACAGACATATGGTTGTTATTTAATAAGTATTTTAGTTAATAGCTTTTAATGTTAGATGAAAAAGCCCTGGTGGCACAATGGTTAAGCCTTTGGCTATTAATCAAAATGTCAGAGATTCAAAATCACCAGCTGCTCTGTGGGGAAAGAGCGACAATCTGCTTCTGTCAATATTACAGCGTTGGAAATCCTATGAGGAAGTTCTACTCATCTCCTACAGGGTTGTTATGAGTCAGAAATGACAACGGCAATGGAATATTTGGTTTGGGTTAAAGTTACATAAAATTAAATTTGAATGTTCTCAACCACCAGTCTCTGAAAACATTTTTAAATACAGTTAGATTTGCCAACATATTTTCATCTACCTTCTCAGCTTATTAAAATTCAAACTTGTATCCTGAAATATAAGTGCCAGATAAATAGACTCAGGGATGGAATACGCAGTAAGCAAGGTAAGCAGTGGTTTAATTGTGCTTATTTACTAATCTATAGTGAACAGTTTCACATGGTGGTGAAAACGAAACTATTTGTTACAGTTTAGCTTGTGGTTACCTTGCTTAATGAGTACACTATCCCTGTCAAGGTCATAATTTTGAAAAGATGCTTTGGTTCTGTAGGAAGGTGCTGTGTGTTTGGAAGAGAGACAGATACCAGCCATACCTACAATAGAATCTTTAATGTGGTTAAAAAAAAAGTGAAGTTGTTCACTACAGATTACTCATAGATTAGTAAATAAGTATAAGTAAACTGGTGCTTATGTTGCTTATTGGGTAATCTGACACTGAGTAAAATAATAATATAT
>NW_006921751.1:1586403-1593081 GCF_000298275.1 Orycteropus afer afer
TGTCTGATTTTATCCCAACCTCACAACCGTTGCTATACTCGAGGCCACCATTGCAGACACTGCAACCAACTTCTGCAGTCTGAAATTGACCAAACTTGCAATCAAGATGTATTGATTATTACTGGTGATTAGAATGAAAAAGTTGGAAACAAAGCAGAATCACAGGAAGTTGGAAAATATGATCTTGGTGATAGAAATAATGCTGGTGATTGCATGATAGAATTTTGGAAGACCAACGATTTATTCATTGCAAACACCTTTTCACAACAACAGAAACAGTGGACCTCACCAGATGGAATACACAAGAATCAGATTGATTTCCTCTGGAAAGAGGAAGTGGAGAAACTCAGTATCTTCAGCCAAAACAAGGGTGACTGTGGGACAGACCATCAAATGCTTTTATGCAATTTCAAGCTGAAGCTGAAGACAATTTTAATTGTCTGCTTCAACATAAAGAAAATGGAAATCCTCACAACTGGACCAATAAGCAGTATCATGATAAATGGAGAAAATGTTGAAGTTATCAAAGATTTCATATTATTTGTTTCCATTACAAACCCATGGAAGCAGCAGTCAAGAAATCAGATGACTTATTGCACTGACCAAATCTGATTCAAAAGACCCTTTTAAAGTGCTGAAGAGCAAAGATAATCATTTTGCCTAAGCCAAGCCCTGGTGTTTTCAATCTCCTCATATGCATGTGAAAGCTAGACAATGAATAAGAAAGACACAAGAAAAGAGAGTCTTCTCACAACATCACCATTGCCAACAGGGTCTTGATCATGGCATTTTACATTCTCAATGTGATCTAATGTCACAATCTAATAAAATCGTCCAATAAAAAAAAACCTTAATTTTGGTCTTTCTTCTAATCCAAATAATGATATAGCTTTCCTTTATGACATTTATCATTTATTTCAAGTTTTCTCTTTCTTTAATCTTTTATTTATGATATCTCCCATTTTCTTTCTTTAAAACAAACTGGTTGCCCTGGATTCAACTCCATCTCAGAGAGACCTGACATGTGGAAGAATAAAACTGTGTTCCATAGAGTTTTCATGGCTGTGATATTTTGGAAGTGGATTGCTAGGCCTTTCTTCCAAAGCATTTCTGTGGGGCTTTCAGTTAGTAGCCAAGAGCTAAACCATTTGTGTCACTCCGGGACTCCTTTTTTCATTAGGGCATAGTGTCTAAGGCACTTGGCTGCTAACCAGAAGGCTAGTGGTTCATATCCAACAGCCAATCCTCAGAAAGAAGTTTGGGCAATCTACTTTCGTAGTGATGCTGCCTCGGAAACCCAAGGAGGGGTTGCTGTGAGTCGGGTTCGACTTGATGGCAGTGACTTTGGTGTTTTGGTTTTTCCTTCTTTAGCTTGTCTTTCTTTACCTTCTTTAAGTTTTGGACCATAGTATTTGTATTTTCCTCTTTAAGCCTCCAACTGTTTAACTTCTTCATGTTGATTCCTTGGCTCTCATTGCCTTTTACTAGAATTTACTGCTGAATTTCCTACTGTGTAGATTCTTTAAGTCTTAATGCCTGTAGAAGCATTTACTTTCTTGTATTTACTGGAAAATTTCTTACTTATATCTTCCTGTCTCTGGCTTTATGTATTCTCTGCTTACTCAGTTAGTTGAAAGCATTAAAATGTCATTTATTGGCAATCTCTCTATTATGGGGAATACTGGAATGTTTGGAGAAAACTGGATGATGGTAATTTCCCAGAATTAATGACATGGGATCCTGATCAAGTCATGTTTACTGGTCTGAATCTTATTTTGCTTATCTAGAAAATAAAAATGATAATATCTTTTAAAGAGGTCATGTGTGGGGATACATTAAAAAAGAAGTGTGAAAAATATTCAGAGAAAAGAATCAGAAAAGCCAATATCATGGAGGGTAACCCTAATGATTATTAAAGATGAATTTATGAGAAGAACAGAAGTCCATGTTTGCTCAGTGTCATTAAAATTATTCTTAATCTTTATACACTATTTTGGTCTCCATTTCGTGTGGCTGAAACATTATACTTCACCATTGAAGTGTTCTTAGGTATTTGGTTATTCTCCTACTTGTACAGTCATTCACCAATATTTGTTGTATGCATTTGATGTGCTCTGTGCTTGAAATACTATGGTGAAGAAAGTAAAAAATGTAAATCCAAATTTATATCATTCCTGCTCTCATAGAGTTTAGAATCTAAGATGAAATCACTTCTAAAATAAATTTTCAAATGTGATTAATATTAAAATGAATTGCATATGTTGCTTTGAAGAATGTACTGGGGAGATTTAACACATTCAGACATATCAGTAAATGTTCGACTGAGATGATATTAAAGGCAGAGGTCTATTGTTAGATACATCTGGAAAAGTAAGCAGTTGCCAAGCTTTTTGGAGTCCTCTTAAGAAAAAGGGTAGGATGACCAAATTTGAGATACAATGTATAAACTTAGCTGCAATATGGACATTTTTTTTTTTTAACTTTTTTTTTTTTAAGTGTGATCTGGGTGAAATTTCACAGAGCAAATTCACTTTCCATGCAGCAACGCACATACACTTTGTCTCATGACATTGACTGAAATTTCCCACAATGCAATAACTCCTCTCCTACTTCCTCCCCATAGATACCTCTTCTCTGTGTCTTTCCCTCCCATGTACTCCTATCCCTTGAACTCTCTCCCTGTGCACACATGGCCTTTCTATTCTCCCATGATTGTTCTCTCCAAGGAGTGTATCTATCTAGTGTAAATGTTCACCTCCTATGCCTACTTTTGTTTGGCTGGAAGCCACAGAAGTGGGTTCAATTCTAGACCTGAAAGGTGGCTAAAGGCCATAGTCTCACTGGTTCCATCAGGCTCTATCACACCAGAAAACCTGGTCCTTTTTTTTTTAATGATTTTGAACTTTGTTCCACATTGTTCTCCTACTCCGTCCACAATCTCCTATATAGATCCACCTCCAAGTGGTTGACAGTGGTAGCCAGACACCATCTAGTTCTTCTGGTTTCATTTAGGCTTAGGATCTCATGGTGTACCAGTCACTTGGGCTAATTATTTCTGTGTTTCTTTGGTTTGCTTCATTCTTCTTTGCTGTGGTCGAGGCTGCTTGCAAGCTTTTAAGATCACGGTCACTACTCACCAAAGTAGGATGTGGAACAATGTTTTGTGTAGTATGTTGTGCCAACTGAGCTTGATGTCCCCTGCAACTATGGTCCCGAGCCCACAGGTCCAACTACCCGCTCCCTCTGGGTAGCTGGCTGTTGCCAAGAAGTGACTACAACCTTGTCTCTTGTCAACTCTACTATATACCTGAGAATTCTTACAGAACATACAAATACACTTGTAGAAACATTGTCAGCCAACCCTATACTTGGTCTTGGACACACTCCCTCCATCATAGACATATCCATTACTTCAGTTTGTCTACCATCTATCCACCCAAATATCAATGTTTACCTTCACAGACAACACAGTACTTATATGCAAAAAAGTTCATTTTTGTTGTCTCTACCTCCCGTGCATCTCTCTATGTCTTCCTCTTCCTCAATGTCACCGTGTTGGTCACTCAAATTTGGTACATTGCCCATCTCTTCACCCAAATCAATACTTGTCTCTATCTATCTAACAGTTTTCCTTCTCCTCCCCTCCCACCCCTGGTAACCAACAAAGAAAATTTCCTTCCTTATATAAACTTTTCCTTGACTTTTTATAATAACAGAATAATATAATATTTGTTTTGGGTGATTGTCTTATTTCACTCAGCATAAAGTCCTCCAAGTTCATCAATGTTACACGGTGTGTGTAAGACTGGGTTCTCTAGAGAAATAAAACCAGTAAAGCTTATAGAGAGAGAGAAAGGAAAGTTTATCTTAGGAAATGGCTCACACAAGCATAGAAGCTGGCAAGCCCAAAGTTCTTGGATCAAATGTCAAGCTGGAGGCTTTTCCTGATGAATGCAGCTGCAAGGGCTGAGGAGCTCAAGGTTGACAGGCAGTATACTGGGTGTTGACTCCAAAGAATGACAAATCCAAGATCTACAGGCAGAATGGTGGATCGTTCACTCATGGACAATTGTAGGCAGCACAACAGAATTCTGATCCACAGAAGAGTGTGTCTCTTCCCAGGATGTCCATAAATACACTGGAAGTAGGCTACACCCCTAGGGAAACTCCCTTCCAATGTATTGGCTGCTCAAAACATATGCATCTGATCCCATCATTGGAACAACCCACATCACAACAGCTTAAACCACACAGAATTGTGGTCCAGCCAAGTTGACCCACAGCTCCAACTATCACACAGTGTTTTGCAGATTCTATGTTATTCTTTAGAGTTGCACAGTATTCCATTGTGTGTATGCACCATAGTTTGGTTATCTATTCACCTGTTGATAGGCTCCTAGGTTGTTTCCATCTTTTGGTTATTGTAAACAGTGCTGTGATGAACATGGGTGTGCACATATCTATTCTTGTCCTGGCTCTCACTCCTTTAGGATAGATACCTAGTAATGTAATGGCTGGGTCCAATAGTATTTCTAATTCCAACTTTTTAAGGAATCACCATTCTGCTTTCCACAGTGGTTGTATCATTTGACAGTCCCACCAGCAGTGTATGAGAGTCCCAATCTCTCAGCGTCCTCCTTAGCATTTGTTATTTTCTGTCTTGTTGAACTTTGCTACTAGTGTTGAGGCAAGATGGTATCTTATTGTTGTTTTGATTTGCATCTCTCTAATGCCTAATGATCGTGAGCATTCCTTCATATCTTTGTTGGCTGCCTGAATACCCTCTTTGGTGAAGTGTCTATTCCTGCCTTCTGCCCACTTTTTAATTGGATTATTTGTCTTTTTGTTGTGAGGTGCTGGAATTTTCTACAAATTGTAAAGATAAGTTCTTTGTCAGGTATATCACTGCCAATTTTTTTCACAGTCTGTAGGTTGTTTTTTCATCCTTTTGGAGAAGTCTTTGGAAGTACATAAAAATTTAATTTTCAGAAGATCCCATTCATCTAGTTTCTCTTCTGCTGTTTGTGCATTTTGGGTTATGCCTGATAAATCTATTTATGCTATAGATTTGGGCCCCTAAATTTGTCCCTAGTTTTCCCTTGAGGAACTTTATAGTTTTAGGTTCACATTTAAGCCTTTGATCAATCTGGAGTTAGTTTTTGTTAGTTACTATGTTGTAAGGTACAGATCTTGTTTCATTTTTCTGCAAATGGATATCCAGTTTTTCCAGCAGCATTTGTTAAACAGATAATCTCTTCTTCATTTAATGGATTTTAGCCCTTTGTCAAAGATCAGCTGACCATAGTTCAATGGATCTATTTCTGGGTTCTCAATTTTGTTTCATTGGTCTGTGTATCTGTCCTTTTACCAATACCAGGCAGTCTTGACTACAGTGACTGTATAGTAGGTTTTGAGATCCAGCAGTGTGAGAACTCCTACTTTGTTCCTCTTCAACAGTGCCTTGCTTATCTAAGGTCTCTTTCCTTTCCATATAAAGTTAGTGATTGTTTTTTCCATATCCTTAAAGAATGTTGATGGGATCTGGATTGGGATTGAGTTGGAAGTATACATTGCTTTGTGTAGAATTGGCATTCAATGTTCAATCTTCCTATCCACCAGCATAGTATGTTCTTCCATTTATGTAGATCTCTTATGATTTCTGAAAGTAGTGTTTTATAGTTTTATTTGTACAAGTCTTTTGTGTCCCTGGTAAGATTTATTTGTAAGCATTTTATTATTTTTTTGGTAGCTATTATAAATGGTATTGATTTTCTTATTTCTGTTTCAGTAATCTCTTTGCTGGTGTAGAGGAATCCAAATGATTTTTGGATGTTGATCTTGTACCCTGCATTATGCTAAATCTCTCAATTAGTTCCAGTAGATTTTTGACTGAGTCTCTTGGGTTTTTCTAGGTATATAAGGATCATACCATCAGCAAATAGGGATAGTTTGACTTCTTCCTTACCAATTTGGATGCCTTTGATTTCCCTATGTTGCTTTATTGCCCTAGCTAGGACTTCTAATACAATATTGAATAAAAATGGTGATAGAGGGCATCCTTGTCTGGTTCTTCATTGCAAAGGAAATTATTTCATTCTTTCTCCATTGAGAATAATGTTGGCTGTCATTTTTGCATTTATGCCCTTTATTATGTTGAAGAATGCCCTTTCTATTCCTTTTTTGCTGAGAATTTTGATCAGGAATGGTGTTGGATTTTATCAAATGCCTTTTCTGCATCAACTGATGTGATCATGTGATTTTTTTCCTTGGTTTTATTTATGTGGTGGATGACCTTGATTGTTTTTCTAATGTTGAACCATCCTTACATACCTGATATGAACCCCACTTGGTCATAATAAATGATTTTCTTGATATGTGTTGAGTCTATTGAGTAGGATTTTGTTGAAAATTTTTGCATCTATATTCATTAGGAATATTGGTCTGTAATTTTCCTTTTTCGTGATGTCTTTGCCTGGTTTTGTTATCAAGGTTATGCTGCTTCATAAAATGAATTAAGGAGGATTCCATCCTTTTGTATGTTTTGGAATAGTTTGTGTAGGATTCATGTTAGTTTTTCTCTGAATGTTTGGTAGAATTCTTCAGTGAAACCATCTGAGCCTGGACTTCTTTTTGTCGGTAATTTTTTGCTTAAAGTTGATAGAATAGCAAATATCCATG
>NW_006921751.1:1593181-1597135 GCF_000298275.1 Orycteropus afer afer
GTCTGTGTTAGTTTAGGTGAGTAGTGTGTTTTTAGAAATCTATCTATTTCTTGCAGATTTTCAAATTTGTTGGAGTACAGTTCTTTATATTATCCTGATGTTATCCTTTTTATTTCAGTTAGTTCTTTTGTGGTATTGCCCATTTCAATATGAACATATTTTTGTTGAGAAAAGAGAGATATTGAACAATGATTCAAATATAAGAACTAGAACCATGAGACTCTTACAAGAAAACATAGAAGTAAAGATCCAAGACTGCTTTGACAATAAATTGTTAGATTTGACACCAAAAGCACTAGCAGGTGAATAAAAATAAATAAATAAATAGATTGAACTTCATTAAAATTGAAAACTTTTGTGCATCAAAGAGCTTTAATAAGAAAGTGAAGGGATAACCTACAGAATGGAAGAAAATATATTGAAATCGTATATCTGGTATTATTATATAATACTAGAATATATAAAGAATTCCTACAACTCAACAATAAAGAGCAAACACTCAATTAAAAAGTGTCTGTGGTCCAGTGAATTACTTGGTATGACTTTTCTAGCCATGGTCTTTGTGACTCCCAAAAGATTACTGGGTGTAACTATGCAAATGTCAGGTGCTTGTGGCCCACAAATGGGATTGGATAGCTAGTCAGTAATGAAAATAGGGTATATAGATCCCTTGTGGGAGATAGTATTATGCTAATAAGGTGTATGAGACCCTAATATTGGGATTGATCAGTTTTGTCATTCTGCCAGGCATAAAGTAAGCTTTCCAGGGCAGAAGAGGGGGAATCTCACTGTCATAAAGAGAGAAGAGATGGAGATGAAGTGGAATGTATCATTGGACTCAAAACCTCTGTTCTGGACCTATTTGATAGAAAGGACAATAGACCAGCAGAGTCCACAGAAAAACAGTAGAGACTTGGTGGTAGTGGAAACAAGAGGCTTGAGGCAAAGCAGCAGGCTTGCCAGCCCACGGAGTGAGAAAGCTGAGTGCATTTGAGCAAGAGCCTTGCTATCAGAGTGGGGTGCACCTATGTCCACCTACTGGCAGAGCTAAAAGAGCTTTTTATTACCTGCCCAAGAAGGTATTAAGGACAATAAATCAAAAGCCAAAAACAATTGTGGTTGAAAACATGGCCCAGAGGAGGCTGTCCTATTTGAAGAACTGTATCCTGAGTGTTCCTGAGCCTGAATTATAACCGTTACTTTCCTCATAAACTCAACAATTGTGAGTATTGTGTGACCATTGCAAGGAATTATCAAACACAGTAGAGAGGTAGTGAGTGCTATGGGAGGGACAGTTTGTGTAGAATTGGCTATAGTGTGGCAACATATCTGCCCTTATAGGAATAAGCTTTGGGCTGCTGATGGTGACTTCTCAGAAGGAAGGTCGAGCAGTCTACTTCCATAGTGATACTGCTTCAGACACTCAAGGAGGGGTCACTATGAGTTGGGTCCAACATGATGGCAATGTGCTTATTTTTTTTGTTGTTGTTGTGTATGTGTGTGTGTGTGAGAGAGAGAGAGAGACGTTAGAGAAGATCAGAGGAAGATGTCATACCCAAGCCCTTTATTTCAGTGGCCAAAGGACTTGAAGAGATATTTGACTAAAAACAATATGCAAATAACAAACAAGCACATGAAAAGACACTAACAAAAAATTAAAATAAAAAAAATGCAAAATGAAACCACAATGAGATAGCATTTTCTAACCATTAGGATGGCTATTATAAGAAAAGCAGAAAATAGCAAATATTGGCAAAAATATGGAGAAATTGAAACCTTTGTGCATATATGGTGGAGATGCAAAATAGTGCAGTTGCTGTGCAGAAAAAGGAAAAATAAAGAGTTTGGCAGTTGTTCTAAAAGGTAAAATAGGATTAACATTTATTACTACATCTCACTTCAAAAAATTTGAAAGCAGACTCAGAAATCTATATTAATGTTCAATGCAGCATTATTCACAATAGCAAAAAGATGGAAACAACAAAAGTGTTCATCAAAAGATGAACAAATAAACAAAATATGGTGTAAACATAGAGTGAAATATTATTCCGCTATAATGATAATGTTCTGATGCATTCCATCACATGATTAATCTTGAAAACATTATGGTTAATGAAATATGTCAGACACAAAATGATAAATACTGCATGAGCCCACTTACATGAAATATTTAGAATAGCCAAAGACATGGGAAAGAAATTTATTTTTTAGTATCATGGGCTTAGGAAAGTGGAGAATGGGAAGTTATTACTTATGAGGTATTGAGTTACTTTTTGAGAACTTAAAAGTTTACAAGTGGTCATCTAGAAGCAACAATTGGTCTCTCCTCATCTGGAACAAAGAAGAATGAAGAAAACCAAAGATACAAGGAATTAATTATTCCAAAAGACTAGTGGACCATGTGAACCTCAGCCTACATGACTCTGAGAGCAAAAAAATAGATGGTGCCCAGCTACCATTGTCAACCACTCAGAAAGGGATCAGTGCAGAAGATTCTGTATAGAGTGAGAGAAAAATGTGGAAGACAGTTCAAAATTATATATATATAAAGACCAGGGTTACTGGTCAGATAGATACTGGAGAAACCCACAAGACTTTGTTCCCTAGTGACCCTTCAGGCCTGGAATTGAACTCACTCTCCTGGCTTGCAACCAAACAATAGACAGGCATAGAAGATGAATGTTTATACTGGGTAGGTACAAGCAGTATTTGCTCAGGGAGATAGCTCAGAGAGCAGGAAAGCATAGAAAGAAGGACAGAGGGGAAAGGTAGGGAAGAGGGCTGTTACATTATGGGGATTGGAATCAATGCCATGAAACAAAATATATATGAATTGTTGTATAGAAAAAGAACTTCCATCCAAATCACAATAAAAAATAATAAATGGGAAAAGAAAAATTATGGGGTGTGATAGTTGGAGCTGTGTGTCAACTTGGCTGGACCACAATTCTGTGTGGTTTAAGCTGTTGTGATGTGGTTATTCCCATGATGGGATCAGATGATTATGTTTTGAGCAGCCAATCTGCTGAAAGGGAGTTTCGCTAGGGGTGTGGCCTGCTTCCAGTATATCTATGGACATCCTGGGAAAACAGACATTCCTCTGTGGATCGGGATTCTGTTGTGCTGCCTACAACTGTCCATGTGGGAACAATCCACTATTTGGCCTGGGGATCTTGGATTTGTCATTCGGTGGAGTCAACAGCCAGTGTACTGCCTGCCAACCTTGAGCTCCTCAGCTCCTGCAGCTGCAAGAGTCAAGAAAAGCCTCCAGCTTGAATTTGATCCAAGAACTTTGGACTTGCCAGCTTCTATAAGTGTGTGAGCCATTTTCTTAAGATAAATTTCTCTCTCTCTCTCTCTCTCTCTCTCTCTCTCTATATATATATATATATATACACACATATATATATAAGCTACTGCTTTTGTTTCCCTAGAGAACCCAGTCTAACATATTTGGTACCAGGAGTGGTTCTAGAGAGACAAAATCATAAGGATTGGCTTCCTAAATTGGTTCTCCAATTTGATTAATCTTAAAGACACTAGTGACCCTGCCTCTGTTAATAAAGAGGGCCCTGCTAATCCATGGTGTGAGGTGGCAACATTATTATGCAAAATAGCACCACCAATAGATCAAATACTTGTGAGAAGTAACACTCTGGGTGATCACATATTTGATACTTTTTTTGCAATTTTGTCAGCATGAGGAGTATAAGGAAGCTGGTTGGTTGGTCCTACTTACAATAGACAAAGTGGTGAAAGAGTGAGATGAGCTCAGAGCTGCTGAGTCTAGGCTTAAGCGCCTCATAAAAGACCTCAGTGCTTCTAGTTGTGCTCTGAAAGAATGCCTTCTATCTTCTAGTAACAGAACTGATATTGCTGAAAACCAAACCCAGAGTCTTATCATAAGGATGGCTGAATTACAATGCCAATTAAATTGCCAACCCAGAATGGGGT
>NW_006921751.1:1598966-1603413 GCF_000298275.1 Orycteropus afer afer
GAGATTACTGCCACCATCAAGGACTTGAAAGATGCAGGGGTGGTGATTCCCACCACATCCCCATTTAATTTGCCTATTTGGCCTGTGGAAAAAGCAGATGGATCTTGGAGAATGACAGTAGATTATCATAAACTTAATCAGGTGGTGACTCCAATTGCAGCTGCTGCTCCTGTTGTTGTTTCATTGCTTGAGCAAATTAGTACATCTCCTGATACTTGGTATGCAACTATTGATCTGGCCAGTGCCTTTTTTCTAGATACCAATTTCAAAGGACCATCAGAAGCAGTTTGCCTTCAGCTGGCAAGGCCAACAGAATACTTTCACAGTCCTTCCTCAGGGGTATGTCAACTCCCCAGGACAATATCATAATTTAGTCTGTAGGGATCTTGATTGCCTTTCCCTTCCACAAGACATCACACTGGTCCATTATGTTGATGGCATTATGCTGATTGGACCTAGTAAAAAAGAAGTATCAATGACTCTAAACTTATGGGTGAGACATATGTGTACTAGGAGTTGGGAAATTAACCCAACAAAAATTCAGGCACCTTCCACCTCAGTGAAATTTCTAGGGGTCCAATGGTGTGGGATGTGTCGAGATATTCCTACTAAAGTTAAGGACAAGTTATTGTATCTGTCTTCCCCACAACTAAAAAGGAGGCACAATGTTTGGTGGGCCTCTTTGAATTTTGGAGGCAACATATCCCTCATTTGGTGTCACTTGGGCTATATGATCCAGCCGATCCAATGGTGCTTGAAGTGTCTGTAGTAGATAGAGGTGCTGTTTGGAGTCTTTGGCAGGTCCCTATTGGCAAATCGCAACGCAGACCCTTGGGGTTTTGGAGCAAAGCCCTACCATCCTCTGCAGATAATTACTCTCCTTTTGAGAAACAGCTTTTAGCTTGTTACTGGGCTATAGTAGAGACTAAACGCCTAACCATAGGCCACCAAGTCACCATGAGGCCAGAGCAGCCCATCATGAACTGTGTGAACAGTCATAAAGCTGGACGTGCACAGCAGCACTCCATCATTAAATGGAAGAGGTATGTCAGAGATCAGGCTCAAACAGGGCCTGAAGGCAAAAGTAAGTTGCATGAGGAAGTGGCCCAAATGCCTATGGTCTCCACTCTAGTCACATTACCTTCCCTCTCCCAGTCTGCACATATGGCCTCATAGGGAATTCCTTATGATCAGTTGACTGAGGAAGAGAAAACTCGTGCTAGGTTTACACATGGTTCTGCACAATATGCAGGCACCACTCAAAAGTGGACAGCAGAGGCTCTGCAGCCCCTTTCTGGGACTTCCTTAAAGGACAGTGGTGAAGGGAAATCCTCCCAATGGGCAGAATTTCGAGTCGTGCATATAGCTGTTCACTTTGCATGGAATAAGATATGGCCAGATGTGTGACTGTGTACGGATTCATGGGCTGTGGCTAATGCCTTGGCTGGACGGTCTGGGATTTGAAAGGAGCATGATTGGAAGATTGGTGATAAGGATGTATAGGGAAGAGGTATGTGGATAGATCTTTCTGAATGGGCCATAGGAGTAAAGGTATTTGTGTCTCATGTGAATGCCCACCAAAAGGTGACCTTGGCAGAAGAAGACTTTAACAATCAGGTGGATAGGATGATACATTCAGTGGAAACCAGCCATCCTTTTTCCCCAGCTATTCCTGTCATTGCTCAATGGGCTCATGAACAAAGTGGCCATGGTGTCAGGCATGGAGGTTATGCATGGACTCAGCAACATGGACTCCCACATACTAAGGCTGATTTGACTACCACCACTGCTGAGTGCCCAATCTGCCAGCAGCAGAGACCAACGCTGAGTCTGTGATATGGAACCATTCCTCGGGGTGATCAACCAGCAACCTGGTGGCAGGTTGATTACATTGGGCCACCTCCATCATGGAAAGGACAGAGTTTTGTTCTTACTGGAATAGATACTTATTCTGGATATGGATTCACCTTCCCTGCATGCAACGCTTCTGCCATAACTGCCATCTGCGGACTTACAGAATGCCTTATCCACCATCATGGTATCCCACACAGCATTGCTTCAGATCAACGGAATCACTTCACAGCAAATGAAGTGCAGCAATGGGCTTATGATCATGGAATTAACTGGTGTTACCATGTTCCCCATCATCCTGAAGCAGCTGGCTTACAATGGATGGCCTCCTGAAAACACAATTACAGTGCCAGTTAGGTGGCAATGCCTTGAAGGGCTGGCACAAAGTTCTTTAGGAGGCTGTATATACTCTAAACCAGCGTCCAATACATGGCTTTGTTTGTCCAATACATGGCTCTGTTTCTCCAATAGCCAGGATTCATAGGTCCAGGAACCAAGGGGTGGAAACAGGAGTGGTATCACTCACTATTACCTCTAGTGACCCACTCAAAAAATTTTTGCTTCCTGTCCCTGCTACCCTATGCTCTGCAGTTCTGGAGCTCTTACTCCCAAAGTGAGGGACACTCCCACCTGGAGAAACAATACTGATTGCTTTGAACTGGAAATTAAGAATGCCACCCGGCCATTTTGGCTTCCTCATGCCTCTGGATCAACAGACAAAGGGCATTACTATACTATCTAGTAATTAGGTGATAGATCCTGACTACCAAGGGGAAATTGGATTAGTTTTACATAATGGAGGTAAAGAAAATACGTCTGGAATACAGGAGCTTCTTTAGGACATCTCTTAGTATTACCATACCCTGTGATTAAAGTCAATGGAAAATTACAGCAACCCAATTCTGATATGACTGCTAAGGGCACAGACCCCTCAGGAATGAAGGTTTGGGTCACCGCACCAGGCAAAGAACCACAACAAGCTGGGGTGCTTGCTGAGGGCAAGGGAAATATAGAATGAGTGGTGGAAGAAGGTAGTTCTGAATATCAGCTATGACCACATGACTAGCTGCAGAAACGAGGATTGTGATTGCTATAATTCTTCATTGTATACATGCAGTGAATATTTTTATTTCCTTCTGTTATGAACTGTGAAATGTAAATAAAGTTAATGCACTTTGGTTGTACGTGTGTTAGTGTATTATGTTAGGTGCAAATATGACTTTATAATTGTCCTTATTTAGAGATTATATATGGTTAAGAAGATGTGTAAAACTGCCAAGTTCACAAGGGGTGGACTGTGATAGTTGGAGCTGTGTGTCAACTTGGCTGGACCACAATTCTGTGTGGTTTAAGCTGTTGTGATGTGGTTATTCCCATGATGGAATCAGATGATTATGTTTTGAGCAGCCAATCTGCTGAAAGGGAGTTTCGCTAGGGGTGTGGCCTGCTTCCAGTATATTTATGGACATTCTGGGAAAATAGACATTCCCCTGTGGATCGGGATTCTGTTGTGCTGCCTACAACTGTCCATGAGCGAACAATCCACCATTTGGCCTGGAGATCTTGGATTTGTCATTCGTTAGAGTCAACAGCCAGTACACTGCCTGCCAACCTTAAGCTCCTCAGCCCCTGCAGTGGCAAGAGTTGGGAAAAGCCTCCAGCTTGAATTTGATCCAAGAACTTTGGACTTGCGAGCTTCTATAAGTGTGTGAGCCATTTTCCTAAGATAAATTTCTCTTTCTCCATATATATATATATATATAAGCTTCAATGGTTTTATTTCTCTAGAGAACCCAGTCTAACACACGGAGTGGTAAAAAACCCTTTTGAAAATAGTGATGCTGGCTGCCCCATATGGTGGATGTAATTAATGCACTAAATTGTAAACTCAAAAACAGTTAAAATGGCAAAATTTTTGTTACTTATATTTTTATTCCAATAAATTGTAATAAAGAAAATAAATAAATAATAACAAACAAAAATTAAATAGTAATAAGTACATAATAAAAATAAATATGAATATTTTGCATTACAGTATTCTAAATGTGACTTAAGAATTAATTACGATTATGTGGCTAAAAACTGAAAAAAAATAGATGTAAGAGTCAATTCAAAAGCTACATGAAAGATGTGGTAATGAAAGGATATTGGAGGTTTGAAAAGGATACAAAACAAAGATTTCTAGATGTCAAATTCATACACTGTCATAATGCATCGTGGTACTATCCACTAAGAGTGGGAATTTTGAAGGAGGATGTTTGGAAGGAAAGGGAACAGTGGTACGTTTGGACACATTGGCTTTGAGAAGCTTTTGATAAATTCAAAAGGCTATATTAGTGATTGAATTTAAAGACTTGATAATAAATGAGAGATTCAGGCTAGATATAACTCTAAGTATAATCTTCTTATATGAAATCTACTGTTCTCAATTTCTAGAAGGAAAAAATTTAAAAAGTAGATATAGATGAAAATAAATGATAACAAGAAAAAGAAGAGAGGTAATCTTCAAAGTTTTTAACCTTAAATGACAAGTTAAGACACTGCAGATACACTGAAATTTCAATAAATATTCTTGCTGTCATTAATTGTTGTGATG
>NW_006921751.1:1603602-1604680 GCF_000298275.1 Orycteropus afer afer
ATTACTAGACTGTAAGCTTACTGATGGCACAAAAACCTTGCCTTATTTATATTTGTATGTTAATGTCTTGTAGATGGTCTGGCACATTTTAGTTTATGGTAATTGTGAACAAATAAACAAGTTTTGTATGGAAATTGTTTGACAACTAAATATGTACAATCTTACGAGTCAACAGAACCTCAAACTAAGTCCAATAATACTCAAGAAACTTGAATGACTTATATTTGTTTGACTTATATTTCTGGAGAACTTAACATTTTTTATTAACAGTTTCAACTGGATGTTCTGGTAGTATAGTTATTAAGGCATTTGACTGCTAACCAAAAGGTTGGTGGTTCAAAATCACCAGCTGCTCTGTTGAAGAAAGATGAGATGATCTGCTTCGATAAAGATGTATAATCCTGGAAACCCAATAGGGGTTGCTATAGGTCAGAATGAACTCGATGTCAGTGACTTTGGTTTTGATATTTTATAGAGACAGATATACTTCAAGAAAATGACTTACACGGTTGTGGGGGCTACCAAGTCCCAAATCCATTGGTCTTGTGGCAAGCTGAAGGCTTCTACTGGCTTACAGATTGCAGTGACTGATGAACCCAAAATCTGCAGGTCACTGGAGGCTGAGGGATTGTGCTGGATCACATCCCAAAAATTAGAGGTCAGGTGAGAAAAAGCATGCAGGATCAGGAGAGAGAGAGAGCACATATATTTATATAATGGGGCCTTTTGTCTTCTGGTTAAAGCCATACCTTGTTTTTCTTTTTGCATTTTTCCCATCTTTTCTTCATTATTCTCTTTCTCCACCTTTTTTCTCTAGTGCCCTATCCCCAGATATTGCAGACTTTCTTGTTTTTTTCTTCTTCTTTTTTCCTTTTTTTTCTTTTTTTGGTTACTGTTCCGGAATGATCCCATGATGTATTTTTTTTTCCATGTCCTTTTAGTTTTTGATGGTTGTTGAACTGTAATTTTTGTCTAACTGCATGGGAGACAGCATTAGTGCCCATAAGATACAACTATACCCACACCTCCTAAACTTCACTTACTGAGCAAAAGCCATGACCTCTTTCTCCACCAATGG
>NW_006921751.1:1605493-1606042 GCF_000298275.1 Orycteropus afer afer
GAGAAGGCAATGGGATGGAATATATAAAACACAGAAAGAGAAAAATTTTCAACCAAGAATTATATACCCAGCAAAATTGTCCCCCAAAGATGATGGTGAAATCAGGAGATTTCCAGATAAGCAGAAACTAAAAGAATTTGTTAAAACCAGACCAACCTTACAAGAGTTGCTAAAGACAGTCCTTTGAACAGAGAAGCAAAAATAGCAAATATCAACCAACCATTAATACACAAGATGACATAATGCAGTAACCACAGCTATGGACATATCCAAAGTAAAATGAACTTACAAGATTGTAATCAAGGAACCAGAGACATCAGTTGGGAAGTGAGGACAACTATAACAAAAAGAGGGAAAAGACTGTGTAGTTACAGAACTTCTAAACAGTGAGGAAGTTGAGAGAGTTGCAAGATGGAATAGACTGTTCTAAACTCGGGGAGAAAATATTAAATCACAGGGTAACTTCAAAGCAAAATGATAAACATTCATATCACAAAAAAAAAGAGGACAAGCACAAATACTCATCAAATACTAAAACAACAGCAATGA
>NW_006921751.1:1608378-1608906 GCF_000298275.1 Orycteropus afer afer
GGTTTCACTGGAGAATTCTACCAAACATTCAGAGAAGAACTGGTATCAATCCTACTCAAATTATTTCAAAACATAGAAAAGAATGGAATCCTCCCTAAGTCATTTTATGAAGTAAGCATAACCTTGATACCAAAACCAGGCAAAGACTTCACTCAAAAGGAAAACTAGAGACCAATATCCCTCAAGAATATAGATGCAAAAATCTTCAACAAAATCCTAGCCAATAGACTCTGACAACATGTCAAGAAAATCATTCATTATGACCAATCATTCATATCATGTATGCAAAGATGGTTCAACATTAGAAAAACAATCAACGTTATACACCACATACATAAAACAAAGGAGAAGAACCACATAATCATATCAACTGATGCAGAAAATGCATTTGATAAAGTTCAACACACATTCCAGATCAAACTCTCAGCAAAATATGAATAGAGGGGACATTCCTCAATATAAGGGATCTCTGGTAGCATAGTGACTAAGGCACTTGACTGTTCACCAGAAGGCTGGCGGTTCAAACCC
>NW_006921751.1:1612306-1613071 GCF_000298275.1 Orycteropus afer afer
TTGCATTGTGGTAAATTGTGGTCAATGTCATGAGACAAAGTGTATGTGAACTGCTGTATAGAAAGTGAATTTGCTCTGTAAATTTTCACCCAAATAACAATTTAAAAAAAAGAATTATAGCAGAGAATTTTAGAACTAAGAAAAAAAAAAAAAAAAGAATCAGCATGTGGCATGCCATGTCAGTGACATCACTAGTGTTGGTATCACTCAGTGTGGTAATTCATGGTGTCACCCCTCCATCATGGACTTCTTTTATACAAAACCATATGGAATCCTTAGCAATATCTTTTATCAATTTTAATCATATAATAATATGCAATAAATATAGTTGCAAATTACTCAAACATAATGTTTCTTAGATAATGTGAATAATAATAACAAAATTGTTTTATGAAATATTTCTACATTGGATTACACCATTATTATTTATAGCATTATTAGTAACTGAATGGAAGCGTTTTTTGATTTTTGTCTTTCTTTTCCTTTAATTACTGTTTCATTTTAAAAAAAGTTAATTGATATAAATTCACATATACTAGTTACTACAATATTGTGCTAAAACAGCAGAAAATTTAACAAAATCAGTGAGTACCAAAACACTGGCAACAAAATCAGCAGTGCATGTTTGTAGAGAGTACAGAAAAAAGTATGTGATTTAAAGCATCATTGTGATTGTATGATAATGAGAGCTCTGACCAGAGCAAACCAGAACTTTGAAAAAGTAAATTAGACGTAGAGTTTAGCCTTGTATATTGATTGATACAT
>NW_006921751.1:1614134-1617138 GCF_000298275.1 Orycteropus afer afer
ACATATTACTCATGTAGTACAAGAAACTGAATCCATGGCTATGCATCTGATTCTAGATGATTCTGAATGTGAAATGCAGTAAGTTTACCAAATAATTTTATTTTTTTTTTTTTTTTTTGCTTACAAGCAGGGGTTGAAGGAAATTCTTTCTGTTGTACAAGAAAGAAAGAAAGAACAACATTAAAGCACATATAGGGGACCACAATGGAAATAAGCTAAGTGGATCAGACCAAACATATTTACTTATTCACTTGTCAATTATAAACATGAAATAATGGACAATAAAATTGTGCCTTCATGCTCTGAAAGGCTTCATATTAAATGTCAAATTTCTTGAGAAAGTAAGAGCAATTTAGTGCCACACAATCTGACAAAGAAGCACTGTTGACTTCTGCAGCACCAATGATTAATTGTAACTGTGTTTAACAGAATATCATATGTGACTTTTCAGATATAAAATGAATGATTAATTTTACTTTCCCAAATAAAAAAGATAAAAGTTAATAAAGTGTGTTGTCTGCACAATTATAAGAAGGGCCTCATTAGGATGGCATTGGTTGTGAAAAGAACTTTATCTACTTCCAATTGGAATGTAGAAGTTACATTTTCCAAGATAAACTTTTCAGCATCAGGAGTTTTGACAGCTCTGAAGGGAAAGAAAAGACATTTTTATTCTTGAGAGAAAGTGCAACCACAGGTAGTTATCACTTTTTATTCTTGAGAGAAAGTGCAACCACAGTTAAGCACTGAAAATGACTCAGTGGGGAAATGGTGTGGGTTTAAGCTTTGATAATGCCATGGTAAAGAACAGAACAAAAAACTTAAATTATATGCACTTCCGTAAAGTAACAATGTACATTTTCTTCGCAGCTCTTGACAGGTAGAGCCATATATGACCCTCACTTGACATGTACGACTCCTACAACATTGACTAGATTATAGTTTACCTGCTGGAAATTGTGTTTCTAGCATGGTTAGCAACATTCAAGTACCATATAAGAGGTTACATGACATAAAGTGAAGACTTCCTCCTTGCTTTGAGTCATTTTTCAAGAAATTATCACAACATTTTTCTTCTGCTTGTCTCTCCACTCTCCTTTGCTGTAAGCTCTGTGCTCAGCCCTTGGCAACTTTATGATTCTCATTCCATATTCATCAATGCCAAAAGACTAAAAAAATCAAGAAAACAGCAACAAAAAATAACTAGTGCCTTCCCACAAAGTTTTTATAGCTGGCAGAAAGAGGAGTGTGAAGGTGCATTTTTCCTCCAGAGGCTTCGGGAAGGACTTTTTTCTATTCACACTAAATTTGGTAAATAGAAATGAAATGGTACAGTGTTCATTATTCATTGTTTACATGAAATATCTGTAAATTAAAATTCTTTGATTGAATTTTACAAATATCACAGTCTCAGAGTTTAAGCACTTGAGAATTTGACAAGTTGAGAGCATAATCTCTAGACTTCTCCTTCCCCTTTCCCTTTCTAGAGACATAAAACCACTCAAGTGTGCACCTTGGTGAGCCTTAAGAATGTACCTGCAGCCACAGCCTCTGCCAGGATTTTCTAGAAAATGCAGGCAAGGGCCCTTATTCTTCCATCAGCAAGAGTCAGCAAGGACCTGCTGGCTTTACCTCCAGGCCAAGGTGAAGTATGGAATTTGGCAGACCTCTGGGAAAACAAGTGAAATCCAGGGAAAGGGCAGCCAGCTTGCAGTTTGTGGTTCAAGGAGTACTAGTCCTAACCGACAAGGTAACTGCAGGGTTGTTGCTGTTAGTTGCTGTTGTTGAGTCACTCCAACTCATGATGACTCTATATATAATAGAATGAAATTTTGCCTAGTCTTGTGCCACCTTTACAATCATTGGTATGCTCACAATGGTTGGTTTGCTTGAATCCATTATTTTAGCCATTGTGTATTTTGAGTGTCATTCAACCTAGAGGGCTTATCTTCTAGAACTCTGTCAGACAATATTTTGTTGTGATCCATAGAATTTCACTGGCTGATTATTGAAGATATATCAAAAGGCCTTTTTTTCTAATCTATCTTAATCGGAAACATACGGTGAAATCTGTCCATCACAGATGTACCTGCTGATATTTGAAATACTGATGACATAGGTTCCACCATTAAAGCAAGACACAAGCCACCATACTGCAAACTGACAGACAGGTGGTAGGAATGCAGGGTAGATTACACTAATTTCAGTACTACTGGTTGGGAAAGCACTATAATTTACTCCCAGGAAATCTTGCAAAATCAGCTTCTTCTCCATTTCTTAACTAAGGATCATGCTTTCCAGTTTGTTCCCATGTTGGTCACAAGGATAGAAATTTCTGTGCCTTCCTTCAAACATGCACCTGCTATTGTACAGAACCATATAGGCACTGGTAGACCATGTGAAGAAGAAAATGAAGTGATACATAATTTAAAAAGACTGAAGAAAGATCAAGTATTAATCTGGAAGAGTGGGCAGCAACTGAAATGGAATTAATGGAAGAGTCATGAAAAAAAAAAAAAAAAAACACCTAGAGAACTGCACATCTAGACAAGCAATTAAAGCACAGAATGTTTTCTGCAACCCTTGTTATATAATTTTTAAATGTGGGAAAAAAAAAAAGTAGATGAACTGAAAATTCAGATCACTGCCAAGAAAAAATCTGTTGATTTTGAAGATCAAGTAGATAACAAAATCTCACAGTTCAGAATAATAATAATAAAAAGAAGTCTTGAGGGAACAGGTAAGAGATAAGGACACAGATATTAGTAAATATAAACATAAAGAATAGGAGTGCCAGAAGGAGAAAAAAGGAGCAGATGGGAAAATAATAATTATATCATTGCAAAAACGGCAAGGAGGCCACATGTTCCGACCTCCTCTAATTCCACAAAGGGAAGACAGGGTTACCAGCAGTAACGCAAGGCCTATTACTGCCAGGCCAGACATGTTGCCTCCCTCCAGTCCTTTCTCCAACCGTTCCTCCCAGAGCACCCACCACCTCTCC
>NW_006921751.1:1619023-1633556 GCF_000298275.1 Orycteropus afer afer
ACAAGGGGAAAGCAGGATTACCAGCAGTAACCCAAGGCCTATTACTGCAAGGCCAGACATGCTGCCTCCCTCCAGCCCTTTCACCAACCGTTCCTCCCAAGGCACCCACCACCTCTCTCTTCTGGATTTGAAGGATGTGAATTTGCAGATAAAAAAAAACACATAAAAGTCCAGGCAGAATTAATTAAAAACTTAAATGAAGAGTTAAAAGTAGAAAACCTAAACAGCTTAAACATAGAAAAAATGATGGGAAATAAGGTAATAAGCAATATGAGAATTAGACTACCACTAGACATCTCATCTGAAACATTGGGAAGAGGCTACCAAATAACAGCTAAAGACTGCTGATAGAAATTCCATAATTCCACAATCTTGTATATATTAAGGTTACAGACTGGTAAATTAAAAAGCTAATTGGTTTAATGGCTACATACAAGATCAGTATAAAATTTTCATAAATTTAATAAATTTTAATAAAACTCACTGCCATCTAGTTGGATCCAACTCTTAGTGACCCCTCCTTGGTTTTCCGAGGTGGTATCACTACCAAAGTAGGATTGCCCAACCTTCCTTCCAAGGAGTGGCTGGTGAGTTTGAACCACCAGACTTCTGGTTAGCAGTCAAGTGCCCTAGCCACAATGCCAGTAGAGCTCCCATAAAATTTTAATAATATTTTCTAAAATAGCTATCACTTGCTCAAATATAAAATAATCCATTTACAATTATTATGAAGTAATATTGGAACAAATTATTCAATAGAGGAATAAGGCCTATTTGCAAAATGTATTGAAAGACATGAAATAGTCCCTGAATTAGTGAAAAATTTATTATATTTCTGAATGGGAAGACGTAATATCATGAAAAAGTCAATTCTTGTATTCATATATACATTTTATCATTAATTTATTCAATGAATATTAATTTCTGTTAGTCTTTATGTTGATAATAAAATGATGATGGAGATGGGATACAGACAATAAGATAAAATATGTTTTATGTTACACAATGGGGTTGGATAGATTCCTGCTAATTTAAATAAGATGGAGTGCCCCTTGTGGGGGTAGGTCAATGTAAATAAGTTGTATGGAACCCTAACATGGGGATTTGTCATTTTTGCCATTTCCTAGGCATTTTAAATGAGCCATCCCAGAGGCAGAATGGAGGGATCTCCCTGACATCATGAAGGTAGAGCCACAAATGGAGTGTGTTCTTTGAACCATGATCCCTATACTGAACCTCTTCAATCCAGGAGAGATGATGAGAAGCAGTGACAGGGAAACAGTGGCAGCAGAAGCAACAGAACCATGAGACAGAGCTACGGGCTTCCTGGACAATGGAGTGAAAAGCTGATTGCCTTTGGGCAGGAGTTTTGCTGGCAAAGTGAGGTACCTGTCTGAGAACCTATTTGCAGAGCTAAAAGAGCTTTGTAATACTTGCCCACAAAGGGCAGAGGGCAGGGGCCTGGAGAGCTTAGAGGTGAAGGCCAGAGAGAAGTATGCCTACAGAATGGTGGAGCAGAGGCTGTCCTGATCAACAAAGTATATCCTGAGTCACTTCTGATCCTGAATTATAACCTGTTTCTTCCCTAACAAACCTCATTATCATGAATGTGGTCTGAGTTCTGTGTGGACATTGCATCCAGTTATTTAACACAGCAGAGAGGTAGAGAATGCTGTGGGAGGAATGGTGGTTGTTAGAAGGTTGGAGAGTAGAGGCATGCCTGACCTCCACCTTGCAGGAATCAACCTTGGGTTCTTGATCTTGATCTTGATCTTGCTCTCCACTTATGAAGTTAGACAAGGTAAGATATCACCCCCATCCCCTTTTTACAATGTCTGTTCCAGGAAAAGCTAATCCAACAGAATGCATAAATTGTTGAATAATATTACTAATATCACACCCAATTAACATTTTGTTGAAAATAATTCAAAAATCTTTGGAGCAGTACATAGACAGGAAACTGCCAGAAATTAAAGCAGACTCAGAATAGAATGTGGAATGAGGGATATCATTGCTGATATTAAAGGTGTCTTGGCTGAAATTACAGAATACCAGGAAGATATTTACCTGTGTTTTATCAACTATGCAAAGGCATTCACCTCTGGAGTATGCAAATATGGTTAACGTTGTGAAGATGGGAATTCTCCAGATCTCTTAATTGTGAGCATACAGAACTTGTACATAGACCAAGAGGTAGTCTTTGAAACAGAACAAGGATGTTGTGTGGTTTAATATTAGGAAAAGTATGCATCAGATTGTATTTTATCATCATATTTATTCAATCGGTATACTGAGCAACTAATTCAAGAAGTAGGAATATATGAAGAAGAATACAGCATCAGGATTGGAAGAAGACTCATTCACATCTTGTGATTTGCTGATGACACAAGCTTGCTTGCAAAAAGTGATGTGGACTTCAGGCACTTACTGATGAAGAAGAAAAACTACAGCCTTCAGTATGGATTGTTGTTGTTGTTGTTGTTGTTATGTGCCGTTGAGTCAAACCCGACTCATATGGATTATACCTCAACAAATAGAAAACAAAAATCCTTACAACTGGACCTATAAGGAATATCATGGTAAATGGAGAAAAAAAAAAAAATTGAAGTTGTTAAGGAATTAATTTTATTTGGATCCACAATGAATATCCATGGAAGCAGCAGTCAAGAAATGTTTGTGTTATGCTAATAATAATCTGCTGCATAAGATATTTTTAAAGTGTTAAACAGTGAAGATTTCACTTTGAAGACTAAGGTGTACCTGATTGAGGTAGTTAAAGTTATGTGACAACTTTCTGGGGCCTGGTTTTGAGTGGCTGGGTAGTTATTTCTCATGATGATATTGGCAATCAACTCCATGGTGGGATCTACTGAAGCAGCTGAGTAGCTGATTTAGGGATATGGTCTGCTTCCAGTATGTAAGGATGTTTTGAGAGAGGGCCCTGCAGCTTTTTGGCATGCTTAGACCCTGCACGTAGCTAAGTCTTCATTCATCATCCTGCCAATCTTAGGTTTTTTTCTGGACTTGAACTAGTGGCCTGCCACATTGTTTGATAACCTTGGGACTGTGCCATTTTACTTGTCGACATTGTGTTTGCCAGCCTCAGCAGCCAGCAGCTGCCTGAGTTAAGAAAAGCCTCCAGTTTTAGTGGGCTGGCAGCAAGAGGCAGGGCTGAAGCCCAAGGTTGAGAGGATTTCTCCCAGTCCCTAGAGCTTGGCACTTTGAACTTGGACTTCTAGACTCTTAAATTGTAAGAGAATAAATGCCTGTTTATTAAAGCCACTTATTTTTGTTATTTTCTGTTAGAGCAGTGCTAGAGAACCAAAACATGGACCGAAGCTATGTATATTCATTTGCCTCATATGCATGTGAAACTAAACAGTGAATAAGGAAAACTGAAGAAAAATTGATGCCTTTGCATTATGGTGTTGGCAAAGTATGTTGAATGTACTATGGACTATCGGGGACCTCTGATGACATAGTGCCTAAGGCATTTGACTGCTAGCCAGAAGGCTGGTCATTCAAACCCACCAGCCACTCCTTAGGAGGACGAGGGAGCAATCTACTTCCCTAGAGGGACCGCCTCGGAAACCTAAGGAGCGGGGAGGGGTCGCTATAAGTTGGATATGACTCAACGACAATAAGTTTTTTTTTTTTCCCTATGGACTGTCAAGTCTACAGGCATACTACCCTGCTTACCTAAAGATTTACAGCCTCAGAAACCCAACAGAGGTCTCTATGAGTTGGAAATGACTCAATGGCAGTGAGGGTTTTTTTTTTTTTTTATGGACTGCCCAAAAGATTAACAAAGCTGCCTTGGAAGAAGTACAGTCAGAATGCTCCTTACAAGTGAGACTTCATCTCATGAACTTTGGATATGTGATCAGGAAGTACCGGTCCCTGGAGAAAGACATCATCCTTGGCAAAATAGAGGGTCAACAATTAAGAGGAAGACCCTCAATGAGATGAATTGACACAGTGACTGCAACAATAGGCTCAATTATAGCGATGATGGTGAGGATGGCATAAGACTGCACAGTGTTTTGTTTTGTTGTACATAGGGCCACTATCAGTCAGAACTGACTTAAGGACACCTAACGACAAGAACAGTGAAGAAGCTAATACAGCTGAAATAAAATGAGCCAAGGTCATAATATTAGCAGATGGACTCAGTGATAGAAACTAGGATCACATTATAGTAAATACTTTGTCGTTTACTATGAGTAACATGGGAAAACACTGAAGAGCTTTGAGAAAAGGATTGATGCGACCTGGCTAACTTTTTAATAGGATAACTCTCGTTGCTGTGTTGCCCATATGAAAGGGTGCAAGGGCAGAATCAGGAAGAGCATTTGGAAGGCTATTGCAACTGTCCAGGAGAGAAATAATATGACAGCTGAGTTTATAGTCATAGAATTTGTAAGCATTATATCTCGGACATATTTTAAAGGTAAAACACTGATTCTCGAACTTTGGTGTTTTACCTCCAGGCCAAATGGCATTTTCATGAATCAGTTGTATATACAAGTTGCCTTTTGGAAATTTGGAAATTTTTTTTAAAAGTTAAAGAAAGATGACATTAAGATTTTTGGCCTTAGTAGACATATGGTATTAACACTAACTGAAAAGAGAAAGATTGAAGAGCTCAATGTTGAGTATATTAAGTAAGTGTGAGATACATATCTGAAATAGTCAAGTGGGTTTGGAGTTTAGGGGAGAAAAGTCCAACTAGATTAATATATATTTCTATTATTTTTGAAAATGGGTTTATTTTGGAACCTTAATATATTAATGCTAATTAATATTAAAGTCAACTTGAAAGAAAAAAAATCTGTGAAAAATATAAGAACATTATGATATAAAAAGAACTGCACAGAGATATTTTCCTTACCAGTTAGTGAAATTTATTATAAGGGCACTATAATAAGAAAAAAGTGTGCTATTGTCAGAAAGATAAATAAATAAATAAAGCTATATTTATATAAAAGAACATCCAGAAATACATTTGTTTATATAGGGAAAATACACTACAAGTATAATACTTGCAATTTACTACTACAATAAAAAGATGGGTTATTTAGTAAATATTTCTGGCATGGTAAAGAAGACTATTCTTCATACCATAAGCGAAAATAAAATTATAATTCAATTCAAAATCTCAATGGAAATATTATAACAGTCATTACACAAACACAAAATATTTGCTTGCATCAAGTTTAGACAGGTTTCCCATTTCAAATATGATACAACTTAATTACTAAATAGAAACTAAGCTTTAGAACTATTACACAACTTGCCCAAAAGAACATAGCTATTCCGGGGTGAATGATGATTTAAAATAATACTTATAATGTCATTAAAAATACAACCAAACACTATGGGAGAGAGATTCAATAGATCTACCATCTCAGGACCATAGTACTGGGGAACACCAGACTCAATTGGCACAACAAAGTACATAAAAGTCTTGCTCCATGTCTTACATTGGTGAGTAGTGACTAGGGTCTTAAAAGCTCTCAAGCGGCCATCTAAGATGCAGCTAATGGTCTCCTAGAATCGAAAGCAAAGAAGAATGCAAAAAAAAAAAAAAAAAGAGCATTTGGAAGCAATCAGCCCTAGGACACGATAGCCCTCGAGACCAGAAGAACAAGAAGAACCTGGCTACCAATGCCAACCACTCAGAAAAGGATCAAATCTAGAGATCCTGGATAGAGTGTGAGGGAAAATGTGAAACAAAATCCAAAAACTCAATAATGACCAGAATTACTGGTCAGATGAAATCTCGTGAGACCTCCAATACTATGGCCCTGTAATACATTCTGTGCCTCGAATAACATGCATCCCCCAGGGGCTGACTCTCAGCCTAATAGTTAAAAAAATGTACACACAGACTACTCAACCCAGGATGACGCACCCACATACTCTATGGTAATACATCCCTTAGAGCAATAGACCACGGGGCACCAGAGGACCAACATTCAAATTGAGGAAATGCAGGACAAACAGGAGTGCATAAATATGAGGGGCACAGTAGAAGTGTTACAGGGTAGGGAGGGGAGGAGACTGGGTTAGGGTTAGTCATGGTAAACAGGGAATGAAACTAAATGAACACGTAGTGTTGAATGTAAAACAAGCTCTTAAAAAAAAAAAAAAGAAAGAAAATATCTTGCACAATTCCCCAAAGAACACCTAACATTCCACAGCCTCTGTGGTTTAAAACAAAGAAACAAAACAAAATGTAGTTCTTCCTAATACAAATAATATAGTTCACACACATAAACTATTCTGGAGGCTGTTAATGGTCAGGTAAAATTTAATGAATTCCCAAACAGATGGGTGGCTTACTTTCTTATCAGTAGATTAGAATTCTGGAAGCATGGATGTTTTCTGGTATCATTTTGCATTTTTTAATGCATATTGTAAGAATAAATATGGACATTCTGAAAGTATAAATTTAAATCAGGTATAGAAATATAAAATTGAAAATAAAATTATATCACAATCAAAACTATCCATATTCTGCTATCAAGTAGAGATTGAACACATTACAGACTCAGGTTGTTTCAACTTGTACATCTCCTTTATTCCCTGGGTATAATTGGTAGGTGGATTGTGACTCCCCCAATGCACACATACTTAACTGCCTTAACCATATGAATTTTATAAACTCCCAACACAAAATAATTCCTCTATTGTCATTAAATCATAAGACTACAATGTAAATAGAAGGAAAAAAAACAGATTTTCCTAAATAAAATCTTTAAAACACTAGCTTCAGAAATACAAAACAGAAAAATACATCCCCCCACAACAACAAACCACACATAAAATCAAAGCTGCATAAAAGTGTAGTAGTAAAAAGATGACAGAAACTATAAAGGCTAGGACCATAAAATATCTTTGTTTCATGTTTCATATTTCTTTGTGATAACCTGCAACCTTCACTGGTAATATGCCTATAAAAACCGGAAGTGAGTTATTTGAATTTATTTTACTGGATACCACTTAAAAATCACCACCAAAGGAATTCTTCTATTTCCCACAAGTAATTCTAGAGAGTAACAGAAATGGAAAAACCTCAATGCAAGCCCTAGTTATATAGAAAAACTAAGGTCACATCTAGTAAAGTTTCTTACAAATCTCTTTGCAGAAATTAGACCCCCCCATGTTATTTGGTACTTTTACTACTTAATAGAGTGGAACTAGGAGGAGCCCTGGTGGTGCCATGGTTAAGTGCTTGGCTTATAACATAAGTTCAGCAGTTTGAACACACTCAGCTTCTCCACAGGAGAAAGATGTAGCAGTCAGCTTCGATAAAGATTATAACATAGAAAACACTATGAGGCACTTGGACTCTGTCCGATGGGGTCAGTATGGCTCTCAATCAACTCAGTGGCACTGAGTATAATGGAGCCGTATGTGTGTGTGTGTGTGTGTGTGTGCCCCAAATCTTTATTGGCTGAAACATTCAAACCTAGCTAAATGCTGGGGGAAAAAAAAAAGAGCTTATTGTTGTTGTTGTTGTTGTTGTTGTTAGGTGGATAAAGGATGAATGAATAGCAAACATGCCTTAGGAGGTCTGGATAATGCCCTGCTACAGAATGATTTAGACACCTCCCCCAGGGCTGTTTCCTTACATTACAAGGTGGGGAAAACAGAATTTCCTCTTCCTTCCCAGAGAAGCTTGCTTTATCTTTCAAAGCTTAAGGTTTTTCTCTCTGGAGGGGATGATGGGCAGATGAGTCAAAAGCCTATAAAAGCTTTGTTGTTATTGTTAGGTATCATGGAGTCAGCTTGGACTCAATGGTGACCCTATGTACAAAAAAATGAAACACTACCTGGTGCTGCCCCATCTTTACAATTTTTCCTATGCTTGAGCCCATCCTTGCAGCTACTGTGTCAGTCCATCTCCTTGAAAGTCTTCCCCTTTTTGCTGGCCCTCCACTTTACCAAGCCTGATATCCTTCTCCAGGGAATGGTTCCTTCTGACAACATGACCAATTAAGTGAAATGAAGTCTGGTCATTCTCTCTTTTAAGGAGCATTCTGGCTGCACTTCATCCAGGACAGATTTGTTCATTCATCTTGTAGTAGAAGGCACTTTCAGTATTCTTTGCCAACACCACAACTCAGAAGCATCAACTCTTCTTTGGTCTTCCTTACTCATTGTCCAGCTTCACATGCATATGAAGCTACTGAAAATACCATGACCTGGGTTAGGCACACCTTAGTCTTCACAGGAGCTCTGGTAGCATAATGCCTAAGGCACTTGACTGCTAACCAGAAGGCTCGTGGTTCAAATCCACCAGCCACTCTTCGGAAGGAAGGTTGGAAATCCTACTTCCGTAGTGATACTGCCTCGGAAACCCAAGGAGGGATCACTATGAGTCGGGGCCGACTCAAAGGCAAATAACAACAACAACAACAAGTCTTCAAAGAGACATCTGTGCTCTTCAGCACTTTAAGGTGGTCTTTTGCAGCAGATTTACCCACTCCAATACGACATCTGATGTCTTGATTGTTGCTTCTGTAGGTGATTGTAGATCCAAATAAAATTAAATCCCTGACAACTTCAATCTTTTTTCCATTTATTGTGATGTTGCTTATTAGTCCAGTTGTGAGAACTTTTATTTTCTTTTTGTTGAGCTAAATACCTGGAAAAAAAAAAGAGCTTAAACACATGAAATTCTCTGGATCCTTTTCCTTGCCTACAGGACTATTCCAAATATGCTTGGAAGGCTACATTACCACCCCAGAGAGAAGGAGGATGCTTGACTATATAAGAGCACAAAAGCCGTGCCCCAGCCACCAAGCTGAACACCTCCAAATGCAATTTATTCTCCACAATACTCCCTGGATCAGGCTACGGACAGAATTTGTTTGAGTCCACATTCTTCCCCACTCTTTCTCCTGTTCTATCTGCTCTACCTTTTTTCATCACTCTATTACAAGTTTTTCATTTAAAAAAATCACTACTTCAATAAATGTATAATACACATTTCTATTTTAGGCAGGCTTAACTTCTATAAAATCTCCTAAGATATTCAATATGTTTCTTTTTCATAATTAAGGTATTAACATATATTTTATCTTGCTATAGGTTTAAACTCCCTGAAGAGTGACAATCAGTTATTGTTCTTTTGAAAATAAGTGCACTTATTCTTCTAACCCCACCTCTCAGCCAACATGGTATCCTATCTTTTCTTTCTTATTTAGTTTTAAATCCAGATTTTGCTTCTTTTCTGGCGGAAGTTTTCATTTCATTCTTGTCTGTACCTTTAACAATAAACATATTTATTTTCACTCCTTTATTGTTTATCTCTGTTTTATTTGATTACTTCCTGTAGTATTTTAAGTTTGTGTGTCAACTTGGCTGGGCCTGGTTGAGTGGCTGGACAGCTGAATGTAGTATTCCCCATGATAAGACTGGTAATCAACTCTATGGTGGAATCCATTGAGAGCAGCTCAGTAGCTATTTTAGGGATGTGGTCTGCTCCCAGTATATAAAGAGAAGCTTTAAGAATAGTTTGTAGTTTTTCAGCATGCTTGAATCCTGCACGTGACCGAGCCATCATTCAGGAGCCTGCCATGTTGTCTGATGATCTTGAGACTTTTAATGTATTGTTGCAGGAACAAGGTCCTTACCCCCTGTTGCAAAGAGCCAATGATCACAACAGGTTGAAGCAGTTAAGCAAAAGTTTTATTGAGTGTCAATACCCAAGGAGACAGAGAGAATCACTTCTCTAAAATACCTGTCTCCTCAAGCAAAGGGGTAAACATGCTTATAAAGAGAAATGGGAAAGGGGTTGAAGATGCCTTGGACTTCCAGGAATGTCTTTGTTCTTCTCTACCCTGGTTAACCCAGACTCAGCATCCTTCTTCCCAAGGTCATCTTGCTTCATAGGTTACTGTTCTCAGCTGAAACCAGTCATGAAAAAGGTTATGCTTAGAAGAATATATAATTGGAAACAACAGATCTAAAGAACTCAGCATCCATAAAGAGGTTGGCTCTTCTGTTTACTTAAAAGAAAGTAAAAGGGAGGGAAAAATTAGCAAGTTAGTCACAATGATTTATGTCTACATTAATCATGCTTACTAGTCTGTTAAAGTTCTTTAATTTTCAGTAATGGGCCCGTTCAGTCTTCCACTTCAGCCTTCCACAAATGGACTTGAATCAATGGCCTTCCATGTGGTAAACTAACTAGAAACTCATTGCTGTTTAGTTAATTCTGAGTGCTAGCAACCCTATAGTAGTAGGGTTGAATAGGGTTGAGGTAGACTAGAATTGCCCCATAAGGTATCTTAGGATGTAGATCATTATGGAAGCAGACAGCCACATCTTTCTAATGTGGAATAGCTGGTGTATTGGAACCAATGACCTATTGGATAGAAGTCAACTGCTTAACCACTCCACCACCAGGGTTGCTTAACCTGACAATAAAACCAAATCTAACCCATTACCATCCAGTCATTCGACCTATAGTGACATAATAACACAGAGTAGAACTATCCCGCAGGATTTCCAAGGCTGTAAATCTTTATGGACGCACATGAGGATATATTTTTTTTTTTCCCATGAAACTGCTGGGTGGGTTTGAACTGCAATTGAGTCCTTAACCATTGTCCTATCAGGGTTTGTAACCTGGCAATAGTAGGATCAAAATGGAGTCATTTGTACTGAGCCCCACATTAGCAAACAGAAATCTAAGCTTCTATTTTTTTTTTTTTTTTTATAAATACCTAGTATCACTAGTAACCGAAAATTTGGAAAACAGCTACCTTGCCAACTGACTGAAAGACATCTAGGAAGAAACGACAAAGAGTTGAAAAGAAGATTTGAAAGCGTGTCTTGAGGAGACTAAAGTACTATAAGGAAATGTGCAAAGACCTGGAATTAGAAAATCAAAGGGAAAGAAAAGGCTTATTTTTTCTCAAGCTGAAATAACTGAACAAAAAAAATCAAGTGTCAATTTGTAGTATTGAAGGATTCTATGGGAAAATAATGTCTATACAGAAATTTATTTGAAGAAAATGGTTCATGCAGTTGTGGACACTGTTGTGTTGTTATTTGCCGTAGAGTTGGACCCAACTCATAGTGACCCTTCCTTGGGTTTCTGAGGCAGTACCACTGCAGAAGTAGATTTCCCAACCTTCCTTCCAAGGAGTGGCTGGTAGGTTTGAACTGCCAGCCTTCTGGTTAGCAGTAAAGTGCCTTAGGCACTATGCTACTAGAACTCCTTGGCAAGTCCCAAATCTATGAGTCAGGTGACAGGTTGAATGCTTCTCCTAACTCATGCAATTACAGGGCTGACAAACTCAAAATCTGTTGGTTACGTGTCAGGCTGCTGGCTTGTGACACTTAAGGAGCTGGCAAACCCCAAATCAACAGGTCAAACAATAGGCTGAAGGCTTCTCACATCTCAAGTACCTGAGGTCAAATGATAACAAGTGAAATGCAGGATCAAAAGAGTGAAAGCAAGCTTTGCAGAACATCAATTTACATATTAGATACAGGCCACAATCCTAAGGAAGCTCCTTTTTCCACTGATTGGCTGTTCACATCAGATCATGAAATGGAAAATGATTAGTGTTTTCCAGAACACTAAGAATCACAGCCTAGACAAATTGACACGTAACATTAATCAGCACAATATCCCAAAACATTTGCTAGAAGAGAACAGTATGCTAATACAAGTATATGAACAGTATTAAAATGTTAAAGTATCATCTAATTCATAAAGTAAAAAGTAATATGAAGACCAATTGGCTTAGTTATCTAATGTTGCTATAACAGAAATACCACAAGTGGATGGCTTTAAACAGAAATCTATTTTTCGCACAGTTTAACAGGCTAGAAGTCCAAATTCAGGGTGTAGCTCTGAGGGAAGGCTTTCTCTCTGGATTGGGTCTGGGGCAAGTTCTTTATCTGCCTTCAATCTCTGTGGGGCTAGCATCATTCTGAGATCTCCATATGTCTTAGCGTTACTCTTCCCTTGAGTCTAGGAGACTCTCAGTGCAGGGACCTAGGATTCAAAGAGATGTACTCCACTCCCAGCTCTTCATTCTTACTGGTACTGAATTCCCTCTTCTCTGCTCCCTTTTCTCTCCTTTTATCTCTTGTGACATAAGAGGTGATGTAGGTCCCACTCCAGGGAAACTCCTCTTGCACTGGATCAGGGCTGTGACCTAATTAGTGTTGCTTCACTCCACTCTAATGCCCTTACATCTGATTGGGTGATCATATCAGATCACATCATGGAGGATGGTTACATCATTACACAATTGCCAAGCCACTGAGAATCTTGTCACAATCAATTTGATACATATTTTGGGGGACACAATTCAATCCATGAAAAGAATTATATATATAAAAAATTCTGAAAATTTGAAACATGCTTTTTACATGGAAAATATTAATATGCAATTCCTCTAAGTAGGTAGCAGTTTTTAGATGTCTCACAAAAATTTGATTTCAAATGTTTAAAAAAAATATGTTTCCATGGATAAATCTATGAAAGAATAAAGATTTTTTTTTTTTTTAATTGTGATTTGGGTGTGGATTTACAAAGCAAATTTGTTTTAATCTCTACAGTTCATGGACATTTGATTTCTCGTCCCTGATTACAATCCCCAGCCATAACAATCTCTCCTCCCCTCCCCTCCCTGTGACTATCCCTTCCCCGTGTCCTTCTTATCTATGCATTCCAGTCTGTCCAGCTTTCCCTCTATGTGAATGCTACTCCTGTGATGTCTCATGGCTGATTGATCTGAAGGGTGCATCTCACTAAGGTTGGTGGGTGCCTTTCCCTAGGATAGGTGCTCTGTTTGCAGAATTGGGCTGAGAGCCAATCCATGGACGTGGGACCATATTCAGGCCTGAAGAATAACCCAGGGCCATAGTCTTGGGAGTTCCACCAGACTCTATCTCATCAGGAATTCTGGTCATTTTCATGTTTTTGAATTTTGTTCCATATTTTTCCTCCCACTCCATCTAGGATCTCCAATTTTGATCCCTTTCCAATTGGTTGGCATTAGCAGCCAGGTACTATTTAGTTCTTCTGGTATCAGGGTCATGAAGGCTAAGGTCTTTGTGGTTCATCATACCTTTGGGCTAATTGTTCCCAAATGACTTTGATCTTCTTCATTCCTCTTTGCTCCAGAAGAGGGGAGACAAATAGTTCCAACTTAGCTGGCTGCTTGAAAGCTTACAAGACTCCAGTCAATACTCATGAAAGTAGGATGTAGATAGTGAGTAGTGACTGGGGTCTTAAACGCTTCCTAGGGGCCATCTGAGATGCAACTATTGGTCTTGTTTCATCTGTAGCAAAGAGTGAAGAAGATCAAAAGTGTCTGGATACAATTAGTCCAAAGATAAGATGGACCTCGAGACCAGAAGAACTAGATAGTGCCTGACTACCAACGTCAACCTCTCAGAAAGAGATCAAATCTGGAAATCCTGGATAGAGTAGGAGGGAAAATGTGGAACAAAATTCAAAAACACAAAAATGACCAAAATTGCTGGTCAGAGAGACACTGATGGAAACCCCAAGATTATGGCCCCAGGTTACTCTTCGAACCTAGAAATGGACTCACTTACATGGATTGGCTCTCAGCCCAACAGTAGAAAGATCTACTTAAAAAACACCTATCCCAGGTTGATACACTCATCTGCTCTAGGGAGATGCACCCTTTCGATCAATCAGCCATAAGACACCAGTTGGTAGCATTCACATAGTGGGAAACCTAGACAGACAGGAATGCATGGATGAGAAGGGCATGGGGAGGCGGTGGTCACAGTGGGAGAGGGGAAGACAGTTTTTTATGGTTGAGGATGGTAATCAGGGCAATTAAATCAGATGTACATGAACTGTTGAATGTAAAACAAGTTTGCTACTTAAATTTGTACTCAAAGCACAATAAAAATTTTTCAAAAAAAGGATTCATAGGTTGAATGTTTCTAATGTCATGAGGAAAGACACAGGCACACCATGGTATGCTGGCAGGGGCCCTGAGAGTCAGCCACTGTGAGTTCTAGTCTCAGTCTGATCACCAAACAGCTGTGGATCTTCAGGCAAGTCACAACTTCTGTCTGCTTATCCATTTTCTCATCTGTCAAAATAGGAAATAAGAATGAGTAAACCTTTCTTATTCTTAATAAAAAAAAAGTAGGATATATAAGATTTTTAAGTACTACTTTGTGCCAATTGAACATGATGTCCCCTGAGACTATGGTCCCAAGCCTTCAGGCCCAGTGATTTTCTCCTTCAGGGTGTTTGGTTTTCTCTGAGAACTATTCTAACTTTGTCCTCTGTTGCTTCTGTAATGTATGTGCACAGTTTTGTAGCACAAGTACATATGTAAGACTTGACGGTACATAACAACAACAACAACAATGGCTAATGATCATGAGCATTTCCTCATGTTTGTTGGCCACCTGTATATCTTCAGTGAATTATCTGTTCATGTCCTTTGCCTATTTTCAAATTGGATCATTTGCCTTTTTGGTGTTGAGGTGTTGAAGCATTCTATAAATT
>NW_006921751.1:1633853-1634680 GCF_000298275.1 Orycteropus afer afer
AATGGGTCTTTATCTTCCCCCCATTTAATGGGTTTTGGCCCTTTGTCAAAGATCAACTTTCCATAGACAGATGGGTCTATTTCTGGGTTTTGAATTCTGTTCTGTTGGTTTATTTGTCTGTCATTGCACCAATACTATGCTGTTTTGACTACTGTGGCTGTATAGTAGGTTTTGAAATTCGGGAGTGTGAGCATCCTACTTTGTTTTCTTCTTTAGCAGTGCTTTGCTTATCCAAAGTCTCTCCTTTGATATGAAATTAGTGATTGGTTTTTCCATGTCTTTAAAGAATGTTGATGAAATCTGGATCAGAATTGCATTGAATGTATTGAGTAGTATTGACATTTTTACAATATCCAGTCTTTCTATCCATGAACATGACATGTTCTACCATTTATGTGGACTTCTTATAGCTTCTTGTAGTGGTGTTTTGTAGTTGTCTTTATATAGGTATTTTGTATCTCTGGTAAGATTTATTCCTAAGTATTTATTTTTATTTTATTTTTTTTTGGTAAATACTGTAAATGGTATTATTTTCCTTATTTCCTTTTCAGAGGTCTCTTTGTTGATGTAGAGAAATCTGGCTGATTTTTGTATGTAAACCTTGTGTCCTGCCATTTTGATGAAGCTTTCTATTAGTTCTAGTAATTGTTTGCTGAGTCTCATGGGTTTTCTATGTATTGTTGTTGTTGTTGTTGTTATGTGCCGTCGAGTCGGCCCTCGACTCATAGGACTGTGTTATCTGCAAATGTTGTTGTTGTTGTTGTTATTTGCCATCGAGTCGGCCCCGACTCATAGCGACCCCTCCTTGGGTTTCCGAGGCAGTATCA
>NW_006921751.1:1635520-1636813 GCF_000298275.1 Orycteropus afer afer
ATAGTGCCTAAGGCACTTGACTGCTAACCAGAAGGCTGATGGTTCAAACCCACCAGCCACTCCTCGGAAGGAAGGTTGGGCAATCCTACTTCCGAAGTGATACTGCCTCGGAAACCCAAGGAGGGGTCACTATGAGTCGGGGCCGACTCGATGGCAAATAACAACAACAACAACAACACTTACCATTAGGTCCTGGGGGATGGCCTCAGGCCTCAGGCAGTCACCTGCCACACCCAAGGCTGGCGATTCAAACCCACCAGCCGCTCCCCACCAGGTAGCCGGGCTGTCTCTTAGAGAGCTCTGGTAGCGTAGTGCCTAATGCACTTGACTGCTAACCAGAAGGATGGTGGTTCAAACCCACCAGTCACTCCTCGGAAGGAAGATGGGGCAATCTACTTCTGTAGAGATATTGCCTCAGAAACCCAAGGAGGGGTCGCTATGAATTGGGTTCGACTTGACGGCACATAACAACAACAACAGCAACAGTTACCACTATCCTTTTTGTGTGTGGGTGGTTCATTTACTGTTGGTAATACGTACTACATACAACATGCAGTGCATAATATGCTGATGTTATTTATCTCAGATGTTTATTTTCAGATGTTCAATTTTATGATTTACTGTTCAAAACTTTGCTGTATACCAGGCTGAAACATTATATCTCCCTGAGAGGAAGTTATGGAAAAATGCATGCAGGAGATATGGAAAAAAAATTGCTGAGTTATGTGAGCATGTTCCAAGCATTTGATTAGGATAGCATGATGGAAGCGATCAGTGGGAAAATTGTCCATATGGCAAGAAAGCTGAATTTAGAACTTGATATTGATGATATGGAACAGTTCATAGATCACAAAAAAGGGGAATTGACAGTTTAGCACTTAAATGGATTTTGAGGAGGAAAGAAATGCTGAAGAAGAAAGATATGATGTAGAAGAGGAGGGAGATAAATTGTCAAAAAATTTTACAGTGAAAGGATTAGCTGAAGTCTTTTCTAAAATAAATCAGGGGTGGCAGTTTCTTGAAAACCTGTGTACCTAAAAACTGATTGCTCTGCTAAAGTTGATAGGCAGATTTGGGAAGTAACAAGATGTTATTATTAAATATGAGAAGAAAAAATGAAAAGGATTATACAGACAACTGTCACTAATTTTCTGACTACAACTGCCATCCCCATTCCCAGAGATAATCCATATGATCCAGAACCTTCCACAAGTGGAATTATTACTGCATCTGACAAAATGTCAGTGTGATCCAATTCCTCATCATCATCAGAGTAAATTTTTTTTTTTTTTT
>NW_006921751.1:1643758-1659140 GCF_000298275.1 Orycteropus afer afer
AGAAAATTTAAAAGAAAATGAAGTATTTGACTTATGCCAGATTCCACTTACAACAGAGTCATCAGGAAAGAACCCTGTCATAGGTTGGGGACTACCTGTATATTGTTAACAGATGATAGACATCTAAAATTCATTATGCGTGTAGTCAACAGTGGTAGAATCCTCTATGACTCTATGCAGGTTTGAGAACGTTAATGAAGATTATCTGAAATATAAGTTCAATTAAAATCATTATGTTTTATTCTTTGTTAATTCATTAATTCATTCAACTTTTTATTTACTAGGTATATTTATATTGAGTATATACACTCAATAAAACCAGTGATTTCCATTCTGAATAGATGCAGTATGTAACTCCAAATATTAGCATTTAAATAAAATTGTTTGAAATAGTGGTAAAAATGTATGCAATCATACAATTACAATTGTAAATTAGTGTAATTTTCAATACTCTTTTTTCTATGTAGTATTCTCCTACTATTTTAGATCACTTTTCAAAATACTCAGATTCAATCAAAAGTCTATTTATTTGAGAAACATTAAATTTGTAATTGCTGATAAAATTCTTTACTTTTTTTTCTTTAAATCTCCTCCTCTTTTTAAATTTTAAAAGATGTTCTTAATGGTGAAAATAAGAACCCTTTCCTTATAATTGTTTTGGAAATAAAATTTTCCCTTAAGTATACTCCTCCCCTCATTTGGTGGATGGGATGAAAGGAACATATTTTCTTGACTACATAATCATAGTTAGTGTTCAGAATTAAATAAACTTAGCTATTATATGACTCATTCACATTAAGTACACATTTACAGAATGTCCATAATTCACTTAAGTGCCTGAAATAAAAGTAGCACTAAGAGATAAGAACAATAAAAGAGCCAGCCATGTCTTTCAGAACGGTCATAAAGCAATTTCAAAGAGCATGTAATAACTAATTCAAATTTCTAAAATAACCAAAAAGTCAGTCAATTTAATAAGTTTTATTATTGAAGACAATATAATAAAGAGTATTACAATTTGATTTTTGTCATTATGTGTCTAAAGTTTTTCTACTATAGAAGTTTAGAGCTTATGACCATATACAATACAGTATGTATGTCAAAAATACTTACATTTTTAAAAGAATATAAATATAGCTTGTTCCTTTTATTCTCTTCCAGTATAAAATCAATAAGGTCAAGATTGCTATACTTGTTTTCTAAGTTTATGGAAGAATTTTATGTTTGTAAATACATATACACATGTATGGTCAAGTTAATTTTGAAACATACTGACCTTATGTACAACAGAATGTAACACAGCCCATTCCTGTGCCATCCTCATAATCATTGCCATGCTTGACACCCCTCATTATAGTCATTGTATCAATTCACTTCATTGAAAGTCTTCCTCTTTTTTGGTGAACCTTTACTTTATCCATCATGACATACATCTCCAGGGACTTGTCCTTTTTGACAAAATTACCAGATGATGAGATGAAAAGTCTGGCCATTTTTTATTTCTAAGGAGTTTCCAGATGTATACTTCCTCCAAGACAGATTTGTTATTCTAGCAGTCCATGGTATGTATACTCATAATTCTTTGCCAGCATCATAATTAAAAGACATCAGTTCTGCAATCTATTGGATCACCTTTTTCTGGAAGCACAAATATGGGTCTCTTCCAGTTGGTTGGTAAGTTAGCTGCCTTGAAAATTCCTTGACATAAATGGTAAGCCTCCACCCTAGCACTGCCTCCATTTGTTGAAACATGTCAATTTATATCCTGTCAATTACTGGAGTCTTGTTTTGCACCAATTCCTTCAGTGAAGCTTGGACTTCTTCCTTCACAGCTGTACATTCTTGATCATGTGCTACCTCTTGAAATGGTTGAACATGGACCAATTATTTTCTGGTGAAGTGACTGTGTATTCCTTATATCTTATTTTGATGCTTCCTGCATTGTTCAATATTTTTCCCATAGAATCCTTTAATATCACAACTCTCAATTTTAATATTTTGTTCAGTTTATTTAGCTTGAGAAATGCTAAATATGTTCTACACCTTTGACTTTCCAACTCCAGGTCTTTGTTCATTTTATTGTAATACTTCACTTTGGCCTCTCAAGCTACCCTTGAAGTATTCTATTCAATTCTTTTACTTCATTATGTCTTCCATTTGCTTTAGCTATTCTCCATTCAAGATAAAGTTTCAGAATCTCTCTCTCTCTCTCTTTATTTATTTATTTATTTTAATTATGATTTGGGTGAAGATTTACAGAGCAAATTCACTTTCCATACAGTAGTTCACATACACGTTGTCTCATGACATTGACTACAATTTACCACAATGCAACAGTTCCCCCTCACTTCCTCCCAATAGTTACCTCTTCCCTGTGTCCATCCCTCCATGTACTTCTGTCCCCTGAGCTTTCTCCCTGTGCACAAACAGCCCTTCTTTCTCGCATGATTGTTCTCTCCAATGACTGTATCTACCTCAGGTAAATGTTCAATGTATATGTCTGTCTTTTGTTTGCCTGGAAGACACAGGTTTAGGTTCAATTACAGACCTGAAGGGCAGCTAGAGGCCACAGTCTCAGTGGTTCCACCAGGCTCTATCAGACCAGCAAAACTGGTCCACCCTCCCCTCCCTTTTTTTTTTTTCAAATGATTTTGAGTTTTGTTCCACCTTGTCCTCCCTCTCTATCCAGGATCTCCTACATAGATCCCCCTCTGAGTGGTTAACAGTGGTAGCCAGGCACCAACTAGTTCTTCTGGTCTCATAGTCATATAGGCTGTGGATTGCATGGTGTACCAGTTGTTAGGACTAATTCATTCCATGAATCTTTGGTTTTCTTCATTCTTCTTTGCTCTGGATGAGGAGAGACACACTGTTGCATCTAGATGGCTCCCTGCAAGCTTTTAAGATCCCAGTCACTAGTTTCAGAGTCTCTTCTGCTGTCCATTTTGTGCTTCTTTCCCTTTTTTCAAGTGACCTTTTGCTTTCTCCGTGAATGATATCCTTGATGCCATCCCACAACTTGTCTGGTCTTCAGTTATTGGTGTTAAATATATCAGCTCTATGTTCAGATGGTCTCTAAATTCAGATGGAACATACTCAGGGTCACATTTTGGCTCTCCTAGACTTGTTATAAGAAGCTCTGGTAGCATAGTGCCTAAGGCTCTTGACTGCTAACCAGAAGGCTGACAGTTCAAACCCACCAGCCTCTCCTCAGAAGGAAGATGGGGCAATCTACTTCTGTAGTGATACCACCTCAGAAAACCAAGGAGGGGTCGATATGAGCCGGGTCTGACTCAACAACACATAACAACAACAACAGACTTGTTATAAGGAGCTCTGTTGATGCACTGGGTAAGGCATTTGCCTGCTAACCAGAAGGTCAGCAGTTCAAAACCACCAATTGCTCCATGGGAGAAAGATGAGGCAATCTACTTCCATAAAGATTTACAGCCTTGGAAATCCAATAGGGGTAGCTATGAGTCAGAATCAACTAGATGACAGTGGATTTGGGGGATTTGTTTTAATTTTCTTTTAGCTTCAGCTTCAACTTGCATAGGAACAGTTGGTGGTCTATTTCACAGTTCGTCCTTGGCCTTGTTCTGACTGCTGATATTAAGCATCTCCATCATCTCTTTCCACAGATGTACTCAATTTGATTCCTGTGCATTCCATCTGGTCATGTCCACATGTATAGTTACTATTTATGTTGTTGAAAAAGGGTACTTGCAGTGAATATGTCATTGGTCTTGCAAAATTTTATTATGCAATCTCTGGCATCATTTTTACCACCAAGGCCATTTTTCCAACTCCCAATGCTCCTTTTTTGCTTCCAACTTTTGCATTCTAATCACCAGTAATTATTATTACATCTTAATTGCATGTTTGGTCAACTTCAGACTGCAGAAGTTGGTAAAAATCTTGTTTCTTCATCTTTGGCTTTAGTGGTTGATTCATAAAATTGAATGGTAGCATTAATTAATCTTCATTGTACCCACTGCCACTGAGTCAAGTCTGATTCATAACAACCCCCATTGGGTTTCCAAGGCTGTAAATCTTTAAGGAAGTAGATTGCCTCATCTTTCTTCTGAGGAACTACTGGTGGGTTTGAACTACCAACCTTCTAATTAGCCATGAAATGCCTTATGCACTGTGCCACCAGAGTTCCTTAGTCTTCCTTGCAGGAGTATGGATATCATCCTATCACTGACAGCATTGTAATTAAGTATACATCTTGAATTCTCTTTTTGACAACAAATGCAACACACTACTCTTCAATTTGTCATTCTCAGCAGCTTAGATCATATAATTATCTCATTCAGAATGGCTAATACCAATCCATTTCAGCTCAGCTCACTAATGCCTAGGATATCAATGTTTATGCACTCCATTTTGTTTTTGACAACTTCCAATTTTCCTAGATTCATACTCCATATATTTCACATTCTGATTATTAAAGAAACTTGAGATGAGGACATATGGGAAGATAACCCATATGGGGACATTAAACCTCTAAATTCCATTGAATCACTCAAGCCAACAGAACAAATCCTCTCATTCCATTTGAAGAGATTACTCGAAATTTGCTATGCCAAACTCTCAGAAAAACCATCCCTCCCACCACCTCCATCCAGTGAGGTTAACTGAGCTCTGTCTGAAGATCCCTTATTTGAGATATTACCTGGAGTGAAGCCTAGATAATTGCTTGGGGCATTTCCCAAGGCTTTAAAAGACACTGTTGAATGTCTCCAGGACCCACTCCTACCATCCATTTGTTCTTCTAGACATATAACTAGATTTAAGTCCCAGCATGCCTGATAAAGATGAAGTAGAAAATTTGACTCATGAGGAGGTATACTACACTCCAAAAGTAGTGCTTAATTTTTCTATTACATACAAACAAAACCTGGGGAATATGTATGGGAAGGGCTATTAAGGGCATGGAATAATGGTGCAAGGAACATAAAGTTCAATCAATCTTAGTATCAATCTGAGTAGTGAGCCCATTATGTAAAGAGTCTCCATTCAAAGTTTCAACTCAAGAGTTTAGCAAAGGATCTAATTAGTAGTTAATTTGTTTGGTTAGCAGAAGCATGAAGTAAGATATGGCCTACACTAAAACAAGTTAGAATGCCAGATCTTCTTGTTATACTATGAAAGAAGTTATCAAAAGGCTTAGGGAAATTGGCACATTAGAGTGGATTCATCAGATTCAGAGGACACACCTTTGACCACAACTATGAGGAACAAATTTGTGAAGAGAGTCCCAGCATCATTGAAGACAGCTATGATTCCTTTTCTATGTAGGTCAGATTTTATAGTGAGAACTGCTCTTACTGAATTAAAACACCTAACTATGACAGGGGTGATTAGAACTCAGTGTGTCAAGGGCCAAGTGGTAGCACTGAATCACCGAAGACAAAAGTGGGCAAGATTATCATAATAGAAATCAGAGTCAAAGCAGTAAAAATAGTCTGGATTGTGTGGATTTATGGTGATGACTATTTAGTCATGGTGTCTCTAGAAGTGAAATAAGTAGGAAACCTGCTAAATATTTACTTGATCTCTATGAGTGAAAGAATTCTAGGTGAAGTGAATGGCACTCTAACTTGAATTGACAGAACAGGGCCATGGCCCCTCAATCAATTTCCAGATTTGAGCCAGTTCACAGACCTACAGCACCTTAAATGAAAGGAAGTCATAGTCCTTGTGAGAAAGCACTCCAGTACACTGCCAATAGTTTATGCTGTTAATCTTTCTCCCAGCCTTTCCCCAAGGGATCTACATCATTTTATGACAGTGACTGTCTATTGGGAAAAAAGAAATAATCAGACTTTTAGGAGATAACGAGATACTGGCTCTAAGTTGGTATTATTCCGGGAGACTCAAATATCATTGTGGCCCATGAGTCAGAATAGTGGCACATGGAGGTCAGGTTATTAATAGAATCTTAACTCAGGTTCATCTCACAGTGGGTCCATGGGCCCTTGAATCCGTAATGTAATGATTTCCAAAGTTCAAGAATGCATAATTGGAATAGACATTCAGAGAAATTGGCAGAACCTCCACATTGGATCCCTGCCTTGAGGATTAAGGGCTATTACAATAGAAAAGTTCATGTGGAAGCTTATAATACTGCCCTTACCTAGGAAAATAGTGAATCAAAAGCAATATTACCTTCTTGTAGGGATAAAAGAGATCAGTGCAATCATCAAGGGCTTGAACAATGCAGGTGTGGTGATTCTCACTGCATTCCCATGCAACCCATCTATTTAGTCTGTGCTGAACAAAGATGCATGTTAGAGAATGATAGTGGATTATGCTAAACTTAACAAGTGGTGACACCAACTGCAGCTCCTTTTCCAGATGTGGTTTCATTGTTTGAGCAAATTAATACATTGCCTGGTGCCTGTTATGCAGCTATTGATCTCATCTGGTCATTTTTTTTTTTTTTTTTAATTCTGGTTTCCAAACACCATGAGAATAGTTTGCCTGCAGCTGGCATGGCCAACAATACACCCTCACTGTCCAGCCTTAGAAGTGTATCAACTCTCCAGTCCTATGTCATAATTTAGTCTGCAGGGAGCTTGATCTTCTTTTCCTTCCACAAGACTTCACACCAGTACATTATACTGATGACATAATGATTGGACCTGGTAAAGAAGGATCAATGACTCTACACTTATTGGTAAAACATTTTGGGGTAGAGGGGGGGAAGTTAACCTGACAAAAATTCAGGTGTGTTCCACCTCAGGGAAAATTCTAGGGGCTGGTAATATGAGGCAAGTCAAGATATCCCTTTTAAAGTGAAGGATAATTTGTTGCATTTGGTCCATCCTACAACTAAAAAGGAGGTACATTGTCAGGTGGACCCCTGAATTTTGGAATTAATTTATCCCTCCTTTGAGTGTACTACTCCAGCCTATTTATTAAGTGACTAGAAAACCTCTAGTTTTCAGTAGAGCCAAGAACAAGAGGAGGCTCTGCAATAGGTTCATGCTGCTGTCCAAGCTGCTCAGCCATTTGTGCTATATGATCTGGCTGATTTAACAGTGCTTGAAGTGGTAGTGGCAGATAAAGACATGGTTTGGAGTTTGTGAAAGGACTCTTATCAGTGAATCATTGTGCAGACCCTTTGGATTTTGGAACAAAGCTCTGTCATCTTCTGCAGAAACCTACTCTCCTTCTTCAGAAGACTTTGGCTTCTGTGGATGGCTTTAACAAATAGGAACTCACTCCATTACAGTTTAGGAGGCTAGAAGTACTAATTCAGGGCTCCAGTTCTAGGAGCTGGGGGAAGGCCCCTCAACTCTGGGCTTCAGCTCTGCCTCTTGTTCCAGGCCCATTGAAGCTAGAGGCTTTTGATTCACACAGCTGCTGGCTGTCGAGGCTGATGAATCCAAGATCAGCAGGTAAAAAGGCACAATCCTAAGACTAGCAAGCAACATGGCAGGCCACTGGTCCAAGTTCAGGAACTAGAGATGAAGATAGCCAACACAGGATCCAAATGTCACAAAAAGCTAGGGACTTTCCCAAACCTCTCCATATATACTAGAAGCAGGGCACACCCCTAAAATTACTCCCCTGCAACTACTTAAATACTCACAGCAGATTCCACTATGGAGGTCTCATCATGGAGAATAACTATATTCAGCTGCCAAGCCACTCAACCACTGCTTAGCCAAACTGGCATATAACTTTAACTACTACAGCTTGTTACTGGGTCTTACTAGAGTCTGAGCACTTAACTGTGGGCCACCAGTTATTATGTGGTCTGTGCTGCCCATCATGAACTGAGAGTTGTCTGACTCTCATAAAGAGTCATAAAGAGTGTCATAAAGTTGGATGTGCAGAGTAGCATTCCATCATTGAATTGAAGTGGTATATATGAGGTCAGAATAGAGGAGGACCTGAAGGCATAAGTCAGTTATATAAGGAAGTGGCCTAAATGCCCCTGTTACACACTCTTGTCACATTATCTTCCCTCTCCTAGTGTGCACCTATGGCCTCATGGGGAGTTCCTTACAATTAACTGACTGAGAAAGAGAAACCTCTTGCTTAGTTTACAGATAATTCTGCAAAATATACAGATATAACTCTAAAGCTGTCTGAAGGACAATGGTGAACACATATCCTCCCAGTGGGCAGAACTTCTAGCAGTGCACCTGGTTGTTCATTTTGCTTGGAGGAGAAATAGCCAGATGTGTGATTGTATACTGATTCATGGGCTGTGGACAATTGTTAGTCTGGATAGTCAAGTACTTGGAAAAAATATGATTGGAAAATTGTAATAAGGAGTTATGGGGAAGAGGTATGTGGGTAGACCTCTCTGAATGATCCAGAGATGTGAAGACCTTTGTGTATCATATGAATGCTTCCTAAAAGATGACCTTGGGAGAGGAGGATTTTAACAATGAAGTGGATATAATGATGCACACAGTACATATTAGTAAGCCTTTTTCCCTAGCCACTTCTGTCATTAACCAATGGGCTCGTGAACTACATGGCTATAGTGGCAGACATGAAGCTTACACAAGGTCTCAGCAACATGACTTGGCTATAGCCACTGCTGATTGACCAGTATACCAGCATCAGAAACCAATATTGAGACCCTGATATGGCACCATTCACTGTGACAATCAACTGGCAACCTGGTAGCAAGTTGATTACATTTGACCATTTCCACCATGGAAGAGAAAGTGTTTTGTTCAGTGATAGACATTTACTCTGGATACAGATTTCCTCCCTGCAAACAATGCTTCTTCCAAAATTTCCATTCTCAACTTACAGAATGCCTTTTCCACCATCATGATATACCACACACTCACACAGCAGTGCTTCTGACCAAGGAACTCACTTCACAGCAAATGAAGTACAACAATTAACACAAGATCATGGGATTCACTGGTCTTACTATGTGTCCTATCATCCTGCAGCAAGTGGCTTGATAGAATTATGGAATGTTCACCTAAAGACACAGTTATGGTGTCAGCTAGGTGGCAATATCTTTCAGGGATGGGACAATGTTCTCCAGGAGGAGAACACGCTCTAAAACAGCACCCAATATATGATGCTGTTTCTCTCATAGCCAAGAACATGATTCTAGAAATCATGGGGTGGAAACAGAAGTAACATCACTCACAATCATCCCTAGTGACTCACTCACAACATTTTTGCTCTTGTCCCTGTGACTCTCTTTTCTCTGGGTCTAGAGGTTTTAGTTCCAAAGTGAGGAATGCTTCTACCAGAAGACACAATGCTGATATAATTTAACTGGAAGTTAATAATACAACCTACCCAATTTGGATCCTTTATGCCTCTGGATCATCAGGCAAATGAAGATGTTACCATATTGACTGGTGTGACTGATCCTGATTACCAGGAGGAAATCAAATTGATATTACATAATGGAAGTAAAGAATAGTATGTCTGGAACACAGGAGATTCCATAACAAGTCATTTAGTACTACCAGGCCAAATGAATAAGTCAATGGAAAGAAAAAAAAAAAAAATCCAACATGATTACAATGTCCCAGACCCTTTAGGAATGTAGGTTTTGCCAGGCAAAAACAAACAAACAAAAAAAACCCTACCAAACTCACTACTATTAAGTTTATTGTGATTTATAGTGACCCCTCCTTGGATTTCTGAGGCAGTATCTCTACAGAAGTTGTTTGCTCAGTCTTCCTTCTGAGTAGTGGCTGGTGGGTTTGAACTGCCAACTTCTGGTTAACAGTCAAGTGCCTTAGGAACTACCCCATTAGAGCTCCTACACCAGGCAAAGAACAACAAAAAGCTGAAATGTTTGCTGAGGGCAAAGGGAATACAGAATGGGTGGTGGAAGAAGGTAGCTCTGAATACTAGCTACAAACATGTGGCCAATTGCAGAAATGACTATAATTGTTAGGAGTATTTCTTCTCTGTTTTGTTATACAAGTATATGTGCATGTACATATTTAGCAAATATCTTTGTTTTCTTCCAATCATTATCCCAGTTTTATTATAAAATATAAGGTGTGGAAGGGGATAGTTCATAATTAGTTGTTTGCTTGTTAGTTATATTATGTTAGGCACAAGTATGCCTTATGATTGTGTTTAGAGATTATGTATGGTTTAAAAAGATGTGCATAATTGACAAGAGGTGGACTGTGATGATTAATGTAATCTGTCTACTTGGCTGAGCTGTAAGTTTCAGTGGTCTGGAAGACACTATGTAATCATTTTTCATTTTGTGACTTTGCCAATCAGTTGGAAGAGGAGTTTTCTGAGGGTATGTTTGGCAGCCAATGTACAAATGGATGTTTTGGTAAAGTTTGCTCTCTCTCTTGCTCTTGCATCTGTCTTATCATCGTTTGATCTCTGGTCCTTTGTATGTGAGAAGCTGTGAGCCTTTAGCCTGACCTGAAGATTTTGGTTTCACCAGCTTTCATAACCACATGTAGTCTTATGTCTGACCTACAGATTTGGATTGTGTTAGCTCATTCCAACCCTGAGAGTCAGGAGAAGCTTTCAGCTTGCCACTTGACCTATGGATTTGGTCACCCTCTACAACTGCATGAGCCATTTTCTTGAGATAAATTTCTCCCTATTTATTCATGTATATGTGTCACTGGTTTTGCTCTTCTAAAGAACTCAGGTTTAAACAAATATTAACATAAAATTATTAACACATGAAAGTCCCCAGGTGGTGCAAGTAGTTTGCAATGGGCTGCTAACCTAAAGGTTGGTAGTTCAAACCCACCCAACTGTCCTGCGGAAAAAAGACTAACAATATGCTTCTGTAGATTACAGCTAATAAAATTTTATGGAGCAGTTCTATTCTGTGACACATGGTGTGTTCACAAGTCACTGTCAATTTGATGGTAATTATTACTTTATTTGTTATCAATGAATGAGCTACCATGGTTTATATGTGGTATGTCAAATAATTTAAAATTAGCCCAAAATCATATCAGATACCAAACCAAATCCATTACCATCGAATAATGGATAGCAATCCTATAAAGCAGAGTAGAACTTTCTGATAGGGCTTCTGTTTTGTTTCTCTAGTGCTGCTATAACAGACATACCACAAAGGAATGGTTTTAACAAATAGGGATTTATTCTTTTATAGTTTAGGAGGCTACAATTCAGAGTTCAAAGTGCTGGCTCTAGGGGCTGATGAAGGCCTTTCAAATTTGGATGACTTGAGTTTTGCCTCCTGTTCCAGGCCCACTAGAGCTGAAGAATTTTTTTTTTTTCATATTTATGCAGCTGCTAGCTGCTAAAGCTGATGAACCCAAGATCAACAGGTAAAATATCACCGTTCCAAGATCAGTAGGCAACATGGCAGGCCACTGAGATAAAGACTCAGCTAAATGCAGGATCCAGATGTGCCAAAAGCTAGAAACTTTTCTCAGAGTTTCTCCATATATATTGGAAGTAGGCTACATCCCAAAGGCAGCTACTTAGCTGCTCACAGAAGATTCTACCATGGAGGTGATTACACTACATCCAATCTCATCATGGGGAGTAACTGCATCTAGTCACCCAGCCACTCAAAACCATGCCCAGCCAAGTTGACACACAACCTTTACCACATTCCACCCCAAGCCAACTTGGCACCTGTACACATCTCCTTCATTAGGTGGCCCAAGTCTCCCAGTCTATGAGTGGTGATAGTACACCCCTGCTCTGCCAGGCTCTGTTCTTCTGTCCCATAGACTTGGCAAGTAATGGATATGGCCACTGGCCATCATGTATAGCAGCCCAAAACTTCAGAAGTGAATTGATGATTATCTGACTCTTTGAAACCTAGGAGGCTATGTTGGTTCCACCGCCAGAGGCCATGGTCCTAGCCTTAGAGACTGAGGCATCTCTGCTTTCCACTTCCTTAGTCTTGTAGCTTCTGCTAATTAACGCCTAAAGGCAACCCAGTCTGCCAGGAAGGCTGCTGCATTCAGTTTCCTCTTCTGTGGGCTGACTAGCCCATTGGTCTCTCTCAAACCAGTCTCTCAGCTCTGCTACTCTGCAGGTCTCTCTGCCATGGAATCACTGTAGGTGTCTCAGGTCTAAGGACACCCTCCACCCTTGTTTCCACATTTTATTTATCTATTAAAGCAGCATCCCACTCTTACTACCAAATTTTGTCTTGGTTTGCTGGTGCTGCTATAACAGACATAGCACAAATGGAAAGCTTTAACAAACAGGGATTTATTCACTTAGAGTTCAGGAGGCTAGAAATCCAAGTTCAAAGTGCTGGGTCTAAGGGTTTGGTAAAAGCTCCTCAACCTTGGGCTTCAGTGATGCCTCCTGGTCCAGGAACACAAGAGCTGGAGGCTTTTTCTGACTCTTGCAGCTGCAGGCTGCTGAGGCTGAGGAACCCAAAATTGACAGGTAAAATGGCATAGCCCCAAGATTGGAAGCAATGCAGTAGGCCACTAGTTCAAGTCCAGGAACAGTCTCAAGATCAGCAGGCAACATGATAGGCCATTGAGATGAAGACAGCCAAATGCAGGATCCAGAGGTACCAAAAGCTAGAAACCTTTCTCAAAGCTTTTCCATGTATATACTGGAAGCAGGCCATACCCTGAAGGCAGCTACTTAGCTGTTCATAGAAGTTTCCACCATGAAGTTGATTATACTAAATCCAGTCTCGTCATGAGGAATAATTGTATGCAGTTGCCCTGTCACTCAAAACCATGGCCCAGCTGTGTCGTCACATAACCCTAACTATCATAGTTTTCAAGGCTGAAAATCTTTACAGAAGTGGACTGACTCTGTTTCTCTTACAGAGCAGCTTGTGGGTTTGAACCAACAGCCTTTTGGTTAGTAGCCAAATGGTTTGAGATCTGCACCACCAGAGCTCTTTAAATCACATATAGACCATGACAAATGCATCGGTGTAAATGACAACATTCACACATTAATAATACTATAACCATTAACCTTTTAAATTAGTCTATTAATTCTATTATAAACTGCCATGGAAATTATTCTTAAAAAAATTGTTATTGTGGCCAACAAACATATGAAGAAATGCTCACGATCATTAGCTATTAGAGAGATGCAAATCAAAACAACAATGAGATACCATCTTGCTCCAGCACTAGTAGCAAAGTTCAACAAGACAGAAAATAACAAATGCTGGCGAGGTTGTGGAGAGATTGGGACTCTCATACACTGCTGGTGGGACTGTAAAATGGTACAACCATTGTGGAAAGCAGTATGGCGATTCCTTCAAAAGTTGGAAATACAAATACCATTTGACCCAGCCATCCCATTACTAGGTATATACCCTAAAGAAGTGAGAGCCATAACAAGAACAGATATATGCACGCCGATGTTCATCGCAGCACTATTTACAATAGCCAAAACTTGGAAACAACCTAGATGTCCAACAACTGAGGAATGGATAACCAAACTTTGGTACATTCACACAATGGAATACTATGCAACGCTAAAGAATAATGTAGAATCTGCAGAACACCGCATAACGTGGATGAACTTGGAGGACATTATGCTGAGCGAAATAAGTCAGTCACAAAAGGACAAATATTGTATTAGTCCGTTATTGTAAAAGTTAAGGAAATGTTTATATATTGGAGGACATTTTCTTTGTTGGTTACCAGGGGTGGGAGGGAAGGGGAGGGAATGCTGTTAGATAGATAGAGATAAATATTGATTTGGGTGAAGAGAAGGGCAATGTACCAAATGTGAGTGACCAATATGGCAGCATTGAGGATGAGAAAGACAGAGAGAGTTACATGGGCATTACAAACAACAAATATGAACCCCTTTGTAAATACAATACTGAGTTGTTAATGAAAGCAAATATGGGTATAGGGACGGATAGATGGGTGAACAAGCTAAACAATTATGTATGTCTAAATGAAGAGTGTATCCAAGATCATATACAGGGTTGGCAGAAAATGGGCCTCTCGAAGAGTATGAAGGGATGGACACTGGGAGGAGGTAACTATGGGGAGGAAGTGGGAGGGGAGCTGCTGCATTGTAAATTTTGGTCAATGACATGAGACAAAGTATATGTGAACTGCTGTATGAAAAGTGAATTTACTCTGTAAATCTTCACCCAAATCCTAATAAAAAAAAAAAAAAAACAAAAAAAAAAAAAAATTGTTATTGTAATATTAGATTTGTTGTTGTTGTTGTTATGTGCCGTCAAGTCAGACCCAACTCATAGCAACCCCTCCTTGGGTTTCCGAGGCAGTATCACTAGGGAAGTAGATTGTCCCATCTTCCTTCCGAGGAGTGGCTGGTAGGTTTGAACCTCCAGCCTTCTGGTTAGCAGTCAAGTGTCTTAGCCACTATGCTACCAGAGCTCCCTAATATTAGATTTAGGTTTTCCAAAATGTATATGCATCCACTACTAAGAAACTAACTGATAAAATGAACTGATTTATTCTTTCAAATATAAGAGTGGACTTACTTTAAATTACTGGGTCGGATAAGGAATCTCTGAAGACAGTCTTAAAAGTAAAATAAAAATACAGATCCTGGCCTTGGAATGTGGGTCAATGATTTTCACTGTAAAACTTTTTCATAACCAATCATTTTTAAGCCTTGTTCATAAACAACTTTGAAAAATTAGAATAAATAACCCACAAATTCTAAGGGAATATACATATATTCAAAATGTTACCCTAAGGCTGACAAGGGGCAAGGTCCTAGTCACTGCTTGGTCACAGCCAGCTACCCAGAGGGACCAAGTAGTTGAACCTGTGGGCTTGGGACCATAGGCACAGAGGACATCAAGCTCAATTGGCATAACATACTATACAAAACATTGTTCCACCTCCTACTGTGGCGAGTAGTGACTGAGATCTTAAAAGCTTGCAAGCTTCCATCTAGATGCAACTATGGGTCTCTCCTAATCCAGAGCCAAGAAGAATGAAGAAAACCAAAAATTCATGGAAACTATTAGTCATAGCGACTGGTACACCATCTGATCTGCAGCCTATACAACTATGAGACCAAAAGAAATAGATGGTGCTCGGCTACTACTGTCAACCACTTGGAAGAGGATCTTTGTAGAAGATCCTGGATAGACAGCGAGAACAATGTGGAACAAAACTCAAAATCATTTGGAGAGAAAAAAAAAAAGCAGGGAACAAGTTTGCTGGCCTGAGGGAGCCTGGTGGAACCATTGAGACTATGGCCCCTAGCTGCCCTTCAAGTCTGGAATTGAAGGCACACCTGTGGCTTCCAGTCAAACAATAGACAGGCATATCAGTCGAGCATTTACCTGAGGTAGATACACTCCTTGGAGAGAATAAGCATGAGAGAAAGAAGGGCTGCTCAGGCACAGGGGCTAGGAGTGCATGGAGAGATGGACACAGGGAAGAGGTAACTATTGGGAGGAAGTGGGAGGGGAGATGTTGCATTG
>NW_006921751.1:1659280-1662466 GCF_000298275.1 Orycteropus afer afer
AAAAAAAAAAAAAAAGTTACCCTAAGTATTCTGTCCTGATATCACATAAGATAATAGGTCGAATGAGCTCTGAGAAAAATGTGAAGACTTGCTATACTATTTATTTCCAAGGATTTAACTGACTTAGGATGGCATCTCTTAATCAGAGTTTATGGACAATTATTTTTAAATAAAATTTGAATGTACCCATATAAGACCCCTAAAACTTTAAGTGACAGACTTAAGAAATACAATTTGTTATCACGTAGATCAATGTTGTTGTTGTTGTTTAGATGCCGTCAAGTCAATGACCCTATGTACAACAGAACGAAACACCACCCAGTTTGGCATCAGCTCCACAATCCCTACTGTATTTGACCCCATCACCGCAGCCACTGTGTCAATCTATGTTGTTGAGGGCCTTCCCCTCTTTCGTCAACCCTCCACCTTACCAAGCATGACATCCTTCTCCAGGGAATGGTCCCTTCTGATAACATGACCAAAGTAAGTGAGATGAAGTCTGGCCCTTCTCACTTCCAAGGAGTATTCCAGCTGCACTTCCTTCAGGAAAGATTTGTTAGTTCTTTTAGCAGTCCATGGTACTTTCAGCGTTCTTAGCCACCACCACAACTCAAAAGCATCAATTCTTCTTCAGTCTTCTTATTCATTGTCCAGCTCTCACATGCATATGAGGCGATTGAAAATATCATGGTTTGTGTCAGGCATACCATAATCTTCAAGGAGACATCTTTACTCCTCAGCACTTGAAAAAGGTCTTTTGCAGCTGACTTTCCCAGAGCTATACATCTTCTGATGTACTGACTGCTGCTTCCATTGGCATCGATTATAGAATCAAGCAATGTGAAGTCTTTGACAGCTTCAATCTTTTATCCATTTATCATGATGCTGCTTATAGGTCCAGTTGTGAGGATTTTTGTTTTCTTTATATTGAGATGTAATCTATACTTCAAACTGTATTCTTCAATCTTCATCAGTAAGTACTTCAAGTCACTTTCAACAAGCACAGTTGTGTTGTCAGCAAATGGCAGGGTGTTAATGAGTCTTCCTCCAATCTTGACGCCACATTCTTCTTCTTATAGTCCAGCTTCTTGGATTATTTGCTGAGCATACCAATTGAATAAGTATGGTGAAAGGATACAACCCTGATACACTTTCTTCTTGATATTAAACCACGCAATGTCCCCTTGTTCTGTTTGAATGACAGCCTGTGTACAGGTTCCTTACGAGTACAATGAAATGTTCTGGAATTCCAGTTCTTCTCAACATTATCCACAATTTTATGATTCACACAATCATATGCTATTGCATAGTCAATAAAACACAAATAGACATCTTTCTGGTATTCTCTGCTTTGAGTCAAGATCCATCTGACACCAGCAATGATATCCCTTGTTCCATATCCTCTTCTGAATCCCTTGCACCTCTGGAAGTTCTCTGTCAGTTTATTGTTGCAACTGTTTTTGAATTATCTTCAGTAAGATTTTACTTGAGTATGATATTAATGGTATTGTTCTATAATTTCCACATTCTGTGGGGGTCACCTTTCTTTGGAATGGGTACAAATATGGATATTTTCCCATCAGTTGGCCAGGTAGCTGTCTTCCAAATCTCTTGGCATAACTGAGTGAGTGCCTCCAGTGGAGCATCCATTTGTTGAAACATCTTCATCGGTGTTCTGTCAATTCCTGGAGTCTTGTTCTAAGCCAATTCCTTCAGCGCAGCTTTAACTTCTTCCTTCAGAATCATTGGTTCTTGATCATACGCCACCTCCTGAAATGGATGAAGATTGACCAGTACTTTTTGCTACAGTTACTTTTTGTATTCCTTCCATCTTCTTTTGATGCTTCCTGTATTATTCAATATATTGCCCATAGAATCTTTCAATATTGCAACTCAAGGCTTAAATTTTTTTCTTCAGATCTTTCAGCTTGAGAAATGCCAAGCATGTTCCTCCCTTTTGGTTTTCAGACTCCAGGTCTTTGCACATTTCATTATAGTAATTGGCTTTGCCTATTCTAGCTGTTCTTTGAAATCTTCTATTCAGCTATTTTACTTGTTATTTCTCCTATTTTTGCCTACTCTCCACTCAAGGGCAAGTTTCCAAGTCTCTTCTGTCATCCATATTTTTGTCTTTTCTTTTTTTTTTTTTTTTTCTTATCTTTTTAATGACCTCTTTCTTTCTTCATGGATGATGTTCTTGATGTCATCTCACAATTCATCTGGTTTTTAGGTCCTTGGTGTTCAATGCATGAAATCTATTCTTTATATGATCTCTAAATCCAGGAAGGATAAGTTAAAGATCATATTTTGGTTCTTGTGGACTTGTTTTAATTGTTTTCAACTTCAAGTTGAACTTGCATATGAGCAGTTGATGGTCTGTTCCACAATCAGCACCTGGCCTTGTTTTGGCTGAAGATACTGAGTCTTTTCATCATCTTTTGCCACAGATGTAGTCAATCTGATTCCTGTGTGTTCCATCTGGCAAAGTCCATGTGTATAGCCACTGTTTGTGTTGTTGAAAAAAGGTATTTGCTATGAATAATTTGTTGGTCTTGCAAAATTCTATCATGCAATCTCCAGCATTATTTCTGTCACCAAGGCCAAATTTTCCAACTTCTAGTAATTCTTCTTTCTTTCTGACTTTGCATTCCAGTTACCAGTGATAATTAACACATCTTGATTGCACATTCAGTCAATTTCAGACTCCAGATCAATAATTGGGGAGAATAACCCACTATTTTAGTTATGTTCCATTTGGTGATATTAGTTAATCATGGCCATCTCCTCTTTGAGGCAATTCAGTTTTGATGGAAAGGATGAATTACTGTCTATTAAATAAGTTCTTAATAACTTATTATAATGGAGAAAGACATTGGTACAAATAATCCCAAACACTGAAGTATTTAAATAATTTTCCCCCAACTGTGTACAAATATTCTAAATACTCTGATATATTTTTAAAAATTTTCCATTTAATTACATTTCTATTGTTGTTGTTGTTGTTAGGTGCTGTCAAGTTATCTCCAACTCATAGGGAACCTATGTACAGCAGAATGAAACACTGCTTAGTCTTTTTTTTTTTACTTTTGATTCTGATAGGTGTTGATTTGCTTCACTTTTCATTTTTTATTGTGATTCGAGTGAAAATTTACAGCACAAATATACTTTCCATACAGCAGTTCACAT
>NW_006921751.1:1671087-1673424 GCF_000298275.1 Orycteropus afer afer
AGGTTTTTTCTGTGTTTTCTTTGCTCTGTCTCTTAATCCTTTGAAGATACCTAAATAAAATTCTTTTGAATTCCTTATCAGAGATTTCCAATGTTGCTTCTTCCTCAGGGATGTGTTCTGGGTCTGTAACCTGTTCCCTTGTTTCTACCACTTTATCTTGTTTCTTTGTGTGGACTCTGATGGTCTGTTGTCTCCAAGGCATTGTGGTATTGTATTAAGATCTCTGTTAATTGTTTGTGAAGAGCAGCCAAGGGTGATTCATGCTCTTCTTGGTGTTTTTTTTTTTTTGGTCCATTGGTGGAGAAGGTGGTGCTGGCTCTTGCTCAGTAAGTGAAATTACAGGAGGTGTGGGTGTACCTGTATCTTATGGGGACTGTTGCTGTCTTCCACTCAGTTAGGCAAAAATTACAATTGAATAACCATCAAAAGACTAAAAGCACATGGACAAAATATACAGCATGAAATCATACAGGAACAGTAACCCAATAAAAGAAAAAGTGGAGAAAGAAGAAGAAATAAGGTAAATATGCAATATCTGGGGATAGGTCACTAAGAGAAAAAAAGGTAGAAAAGAAGAGTAATGAAGAAAGAGAACAATCTAGCAAATAGAAGAGGGGGAAAAAAAACAAGGAATGGGGTTAACCATGAGAGAAAGAAAAAATATATAAATAAATAATAATAATAAAAGAAGGTGTAAACTATATCTTTTCAGTCGTGTAGTGCAGGTTTGGAGAGTTCTTGGAGTTACTGGAAAGCAGAAACTCTTCTTAAGCCCTTGGAATCTGGTACAGCACTATCTCTTTAGGTTGTCTCTAGCTGCTGGTTACATGTTGATTTGTTTTGTCTTGGTTTTATGGTTTTATATTTTGAAAAGGTGAAGCTGGTATGTTTTATTTTATTATTGATTCAGGTGTGTTGGGTCGCTCTGCTGTTTTCTTTGTGATGGTGGAATCACTGTGTATAGTGTGGATATATGCTTCTCTTTTTTGTAAAGAGTTCGAAGCTGGAGGTTTTAGGGTAATTGGCTGAATATGGTTTCTTCTATTGAATGAGTGAAGTTATTGGTGGAGAAGGTGGGAGCAGAAGAAGGAAAGCTTGGTGTTGCTAGGGTCAGTTTCTAGGGCTTTGAGCAAGCTATTATTGATGATGTATTTATTTGCAAGACCACGGTGCAACTTCAGGAAAGATTGCTATTGTTAGAGGTTTGCAAATTTCCACCAATTTCAGGCACACTCAAAGACCCCACCTCCACGTCTCCACAGCGCCAAAGCACAGCTCCAAGGCAAAGTTCGCAGGACTGCACTCAGCTGCAGTTTCTTTGCTCTCTGTGCCCTGTCTGCCTGTGGTGCTGACAAAATCCCATCAGACTGCTAATGGCTGGCTCTGGAGTTTGTCTGTGATACCTCCCATCTGCGATGCCAAAGATGCGTGCAATTTCAGCTGTGTTCGAGTCGGGGGAGTACCTGCTAGTGACCTGCGGTCCTGATATCCATGGCAAAGAAAGCACAGTGTCTCCCAGTCTGACCCAACCATGCTCTGTGATCCGCTGGGAGGGGAGGGAGCTAGCCTTTCTGGCGCAACAGTGAGATCTCCCCCTGAATCTTAGCAGTGCTGCCCGTGCTCACCTGCACCCAGATGACCCAGATGACCCAGACGACCCAAATTACTGACAAAATACAGCTGCTGGAGGCAGGTCTCTGCTGCTGCCCAATGTTGTGGTGTTGCTGGTATGCTGCTGGTATGCCTTCTTGGCTCGGGGATCTCAGGCAGCCGCCCTCACCCGGCAGATAGTGACTGCCCCAGGAAAGTTTGCAATGGTCTCTCTCAGTGCCCATCTGTCCTCCGACAGTAGCTCTTTCCTAAATAATCTCCTTGTGCCTTTCCTCTAATTCTGCTCTTCTGTGTTTGGTGCACTCTGATTCAGTGAGCTATGCAGAGCACCAGAGTTCCTAATTAAAACTGTTGTACCTAGTTTTCAAAGTCCTTAGATGCCAGAGGGGAAAAAAGCATGCTGCTCATTGGCAAGACTCCATTTTGAACCCAACATTGCTTAGTCTTGTGCCAGTCTCATGATTCTTGTTATACCTGAGCCCATTGTTGCAATGGACATTATCCATCTTTATCCATCCCATGGTGAGCCTTCCCCTTATTCATTGATCCAGCACTTTACCAAGCATGATATCTTTCTCCAGGGAATGGTTCCTTCTGACAACATGACCAAAGTAGGTGAAATGAAGTCTGGACATTCTCACTCCAAGGGGCATTCTGGCTGTACTTCCTACCAGACAGATTTGTTAGTCCTTTTAGCAGACCATGGTACTCAGCATTCTTCTCCAA
>NW_006921751.1:1674794-1681956 GCF_000298275.1 Orycteropus afer afer
CATTATAGTAATTGGCTTTGTCTGCTCAAGCTGCTCTTTGAAATCTTCTGTTCAGCTCTTTTATCTTGTCATTTCTTCCATTTGTTTAGCTATTCTTTGCTCAAAAGCAAGTTTCAGTGTCTCTTCTGACATCCACTTTGGTCTTTTCTTCCTTTCCTGTCTTTTTAATGACCTCTTATTCTTTTCATGGATAATGTTCTTGATGTCATCCCACAATTCCTCTGGTTTTCAAGCATTGGTGTTCAGTGCATCAGATCTATTCTTTAGATGGTCTCTAAATTCAGGAGGGATATTATCAAGGTCATATTTTGGCTCTCATGGACTTGTTTTAATTGTCTTCAACTTCAACTTGAATGTGCTCTTTTATGGAGGAACCTAAATTAGCTTGCATTTCCAAGATATATTGTCACTGACCAAAAATTTGAGTAGATGTTGCCAGACCAGATTCCACTTGGCTGAATAAGAACAATAAAGTGGTAATTATATTTTGCTTGTAATCCTTTAATGTTTTATGGAAATTATAAAATCTACATGATTGGGAGTTCTGGTAGCATAGTGCCTGAGGCATTTGACTGCTAACCAGAGGCTGGAAGTTCAAAACCACCAGCCACTCCTCAGAAGGAAAGTAGGGCAATCTACTTCTGTAGTGATACTGCCTCTGAAACCAAAGGAGGGATAACTATGAGTCAGGTTTGACTCCATGGCACATAACAACAACAACAGTGAGGAAAAGGTGGTTGCACTCTGTGATATGAGTTGAGAACACACAATTAATAAAATAGAATGATTATTTTTCTGTAAGAATTCACAGTCTCCTGGGAAAGAAAATGTATAAGCAGATGCTACAACAATATGAGACCATTTTGAATAATAGTTAAGGGCAGTGCCTTTTGACAGTTCTTTGCAGAGATTTCAGCTTGAATAAGTTATCTTATTTCTTCAAACCTCAAGTTTCATGCTTGGACAAACATAATTATGGTAGTACTTAACCTATAGTGTTCTTTTGAGGATTAAGGGCAGATGAACCTATAAAACCCTCAGCATTGGATCTGGCCTATAGTAAGTGCTTAGTTAGTATATGCTATTTTTACCAAAAGTATAATTCTCTGAAGTTAAAAGGGAACAATTTATGTTGCCTGGAAAATTATGTTGGGAAATATGGCATGTTAAGTTTTGAATGATAAATAGGTTTTCAGATAAAAATAAGGGAAGGGAAAAGACCATGTAAAATGTGTGACAGAACTTCATGTTGAGAAAAGTGAGTAGTCTTTTGAGGTTACAGTATAGAATATATTCATAAAACAAGAGAATAACAGGAAATAAAGCTGCCACACAGAGATAAATACAGAAAGAAAGCTCATATATTATGTGTAATATGTTTATCAACATAAGGTATTCAAATGCTTGTGTATGCTTGGGTAGTTTTAATATGCACATAACAGAGAAAATGCTATGTGTTTATAATGCCAAGTTTACTGTTCACAGGGGACTACATTTTTCACCCTCCCATGAAGGTAAATTGGGGCCAACTGACTGAGTTCTGTAGATGAAACTGATGAAGTTTCATTCAAGCCTGGCCTATAACAGTGTCTGCCTAGTTCTCTACTTTTCTCATTCCCTGTCACTGAATACTTGGAGTTGAAGACTGCAGAGCTTCAGGTTAAAGGAAGGCCAACTAACCTCTTCAGCATACAACATTATCAAAACATAGAAATAAAAACAAAAGAAAGCAAACAATATATATATACATTTATATGTATACACACACACACACACACACACATACATATAAATCATGGTAATCCACCAAAATCTTGAGGTTTATCAGCTGTGATAAACTTCACTTAGTTACTTTGACAAATATGTAAACACACACACACGAATCTTTATTAATGAAGAATATGCAAAACTTTCTCAGTTAATACATCTTTGTTGTTGTTGTTTATGAATCCATAAATTTTATAGCTTAATTTATTGACAGTAAATATTTAAAATATTTAAATAGTTAAAAGAATGCAAAAATTTGACTTCTATATTACTTTGTCTATTAGCATAACTGCTTCCAAATGGACTCATGTCAATATGTTTACATTAAACAAGCATGTATTATAAGTAGTACATTTGTGATTAAATGTATTTTCAAAATTTTAAAAGAATTTTTTTTTTCATTTCCTCTAACTTAATTCGGTTGCTATTGTAAAATCAATTTTCTATGAGTGATACCTTTTAAAAATGTATTTCTGGATTATCATTATGAATAAATGTATAGCTTGTCTTATCAAAAAAACCTTTAAATGTAACTCATTCAATAATATTAGTGTATACAAAACAAAAAATTAACAGTTCACCATATGTCACCATTAATCAGTTCAAATACATAAATAAAATCCTCTCTCAGGCTTTCTTTCCTCCCCATCTGTATGAAGATCAACTACTATCACGAATGACATAATAACTATCTAGACTAAAGTTCATAACAACTGACTACTACAGTAGAAACAAATGTTCATTGATGTCCTTCACCCTGGGAAGGAAACAATACCTAAGAGAAATTTTGGAAAAACTAATTAAAATGTACAAGACCACATTAGATTTCATCTTTGTGGTTGGATCCAGAACCCATTTTGGTGGTAAAAGGGCTACTGGCTTCAGCATAATTTATGATTCCTTGGATTATGCAAAGAAAAATGGACTCAAACACAAACTTGCAATAAATAACCTATGTGAGAAGAAAACGACCTCCAGAAAAACTATAAAGATTGCAAGAACAGAATGAAGAAACTCAGTGGGACTGAAAGGCCAATGTTAATGCTGGCAGAGAGAAGAAAGATTCTGCAGTGACTTTGCCTGAAGTGATTGTGTAGGTTTTTCACTGAGGAGCAACAACCTATAAAATCTTAAAAAAGAAAAACTCTCAGTTTGTACCTAAGATCAAAATAAAGTCCAGATGACTTAATAGTTATATTTTAAATAAATTAACTAAAAATTAGGAAAGATTATGTAGGTTAATGGTGCTGTTGGAAATGAGGACTTTGTGAACAGAAAACCAATAGATAGAAGAAAGAAAAAAAAGACTAATGTATTTGTCTAGAGTGTAAGAATATATTAAAAAAAATCCAGAAAAACTGCAATAAGTGCAAATGGAAAATTGCTAATATTGTTAATAAATAAACCCTTAACAAAATAATAAGAGGGCTTTACATCACTTACAAGCAAAGGATATGATCACATCATTTATTTGGAACAAAAAAAATAGAAAATGGTAACTAAAGATGATAAATTTTTAATCTGAAGTGTTAATGTTTGTGATAGCTGGATCTGTGTATCAACTTGGGTGGACAACAATTCTGTGTGGTTTGAGCTGTTGTGGTGTGGTTGTTCCCATGATGGGATCAGATGACTATGTTTTGAGTGACCAATTTGTTGAAAGGAAGTTTCCCTAGGTGTGTGGCCTGCTTCCAGTATATCTGTGGACATCCTGGGGGAGGAAACATTATTCTGTGGCTCGGAATTCTGTTGTGCTGCCTACAATTGTCCATGAGTGAACAATCCAGCATTTGGCCTGGAGATCTTGGATTCATCATTCATTGGAGTCAACAGCTGGTGTACTGCCTGCTAGCTCTGAGCTCCTCTGCCCCTGCGGCTGCAAGAGTTGGGAAAAGCCTCCAGCTTGACGTTTGATCCAGGAAATTTGGACTTGCCAGCTTCTATAAGTGTATGAGCCGTTTTCCTAACATAAATCTCTCTCTCTCTCTACATATATGTATATATATATACAAGCTTTACTGGTTTTGTTTCTCTAGAGAACCCAGTCTAACACATTTGGTACCAGGAGTGGTTCTAGAGAGACAAAATTATAAAGATGGGCTTCCTAAATTGGTTCTCCAGTTTGATTAATCTTAAAGATATTAGGGACCCTTCCTCTGTTAGTAAAGAGTGCCCTGCTAATCTGTGGCATGAGGTGGCAACATTAACACGCAGAATAGGACCACTAATAGATCAAGTACTTGTGAGAAGTGACGCTCTGGGTGATCAGATATCTGATACTTTTCTGCAATTTTGTCAGCATGAGGAGTATAAGGAAGCTGGTTGGTTGGTCCTACTTACACTGGACAAAGTGGTGAAAGAGCGAGATGAGCTCAGAGCTGCTGAACCTCGGCTTAAGCACTGCATAAAAGACTTCAGTGCTTCCATTTGTGCTCTGAAAGAATGTCTTGTATCTTCTAGTAACAGAGCAGATATTGCTGAAAACCAAACCAAAAGTCTTATTGTAAGGGTGGCTTAATTATAATGCCAATTAAATTGCCAACCCAGAATGGTGTCTGATGTTAAAGTGAGGGCATTGATTGGGAAAAAAATGGGATCCTGAAACCTGGAATGGCAACATATGAGCAGAAGATAGTCAGGAAAACCAGGATACAGCCTGTAAATTCTGTGGAATCCTTCCCATCTGAAGGGATTACTGTAAAGCCATTATCCCCTCCACCTCAGTTTGATGAGATTAGCTCAACTGTTCCTGCTGGGTCATTGCCTGAGGCAGAGACCATGGAAGACATTGCTGAATGTTCTCAGGAACTGCCCAAACCACCCATTGTGGCTGCTAGACCTATAACTAAAGTTAAGTCCAAGCGAGCCCCAAAAGGTGAAATTGAAAGTGTGATGGAGGAGGTGGTATGCTATACCCAAAAAGACCTACATGATTTTGCTAACATGTATGGACAGAAACCTAGAGAATATGTATGGGAATGGTTACTGAGGGTGTGGGATAATGGTGCAAGGAATATAACATTGGATCAGTCTGATTTATTGATTTAGGCCCAAGTATGGATTCTTCATTCAATGTCTCAGCTCGAGAGGTTAGGAAAGGATCTAATAGTTTATTTGGTTGGCTTACTGAAGCATGAATTATGCAGTGGCCTACCTTAAGTCAAGTTGAACTACCAGACCTACCTTGGTATAATGTAGAAGAAGGTATCCAGAGGCTTAGGGAAATTGGCCTCTTAGAATGGATTTATCAGATTAGACCCCTAGAGCCAGAAATGGAGAGTCCAGAAGACACGCCTTTCACCAGTATGGTGAGGAATAAATTTGTGAAGGGAGCTCCAGCATCCTTAAAGGCTGCTGTGATTGCTATTTTATGTGAACCTGATTTGACAGTGGGTACTGCTCTAATTGAAGTAAGACACTTAACTACAATTGGGCTGATTGGACCCCATGGTAGTAGGGGCCAAGTGGCAGCAGTTAATCAACAAAGGCAAGGTGGGCATGGTTACCATAATAGACAGCAGAGTCACAACAGTAATCAGAATAGTCTGACTTGTGTGAAATTATGGTATTGGCTACTTGCTCATGGTGTTCCTAGTAGTGAAATACATGGAAAGCCTCCTAAAGATTTACTTGATCTGTATAGACAGAAGGATTCTAGGTCATGTGAACAGCAACATAGATTGAATTGCCAGAATACAGAGTCATGACCTCTCAATCAATTTCCAGACTTGAGTCAGCTTACAGACCCACAACCCCTTGAATGAAGGAGAGGCCAGGTCCCTTTGAGGAAGGACCTCACTACATTGCCAAAAATCTATAATGTTGATCTTTCTCCCAGCCTTCCCCAAAGGGATCTGAGGTTTTTTACAAGAGTGAATGTTCTTTTTGGAAAAGGAAATAATCATACTTTTCAGGGATTATTGGACACTGGCTCTGAATTGACACTAATTCCAGGAGGCCCAAAGCATCATTGGGGCCCACCAGTCAGAGTGGGGGCATATGGAGGTCAAGTTATTGATGGAGTCTTAGCTAAGGTACGTCTCACAGTGGGTCCAGTGGGTCACCAAATCCAACTTGCAGTGATTTCCCAAGTTCCAGAATGCATAATTGGAATAGATATACTGAGCAATTGGCAGAATTCCCACATTGGGTCCCTGACATGTTGAGTAAGGGCTATTATGGTAGGAAAAGCCAAGTGGAAGCCATTAGACCTGCCTCTACCTACAAAAATAGTAAATCAAAAGCAGTACTGCATCCCTGGAGGGGTTGCTGAGATTACTGCCACTATCAAGGACTTGAAGGATGCAGGGGTGGTGATTCCCACCACATCCCCATTTAATTCACCTATTTGGCCTGTGCAAAAAGCAGATGGATTTTGGCGAATGACAGTAGATTATCATAAACTTAATCAGGTGGTGACTCCAATTGTAGCTGCTGTTCCTGATGTGGTTCCATTGCTTGAGCAAAATAGCACAACTTCTGGTACCTGTTATGAAGCTATTGATCTGGCCAGTGCCTTTTTCTCGATACCAATTTCAAAGGACCATCAGAAGCAGTTTGCCTTCAGCTGGCAAGGCCAACAGTATACTTCCACAGTCCTTCCTCAGGGGTATATCAACTGCCGGGGACTAAGTCATAATTTAGTCTATAGGGATCTTGATTGCCTTTCCCTTCCACAAGACATCACACTGGTCCATTATATTGGTGACATTATGCTCATTGGACTTGGTAAAGAAGACATATCAAAGACTCTAGACTTATTGGTGAGACACATGCATGCTAGAAGTTGGGAAATTAACCTAACAAAAATTTAGGCACCTTCCACCTCAGTGAAATTTCCAGGGGTTCAATGGTGTGGGGCTTGTTGAGATATTCCTACTAAAGTGAAGGATAAGTTATTGTATCTGGCTTCCCCCCACAGCTAAAAAGGAGGCACAACGTTTGGTGGGCCTCTTTGGATTTTGGAGGCAACATATCCCTCATTTGGGTGTGTTGCTGTGGCTTATTTATCAAGTGACTTGGAAAGCGACTACTTTTGAGTGGTGCCCGGAACAACAGAAGGCTCTGCAACAGGTTCAGGCTGCCATGCAGTCTGCTCTGCCACTTGAGTCATATGATCTGGCTTATCCAATGGTGCTTGAAGTGTCTGTAGTAGACAGACATGCTGTTTGGAGTCTTTGGCAGGTCCCTATCAGTGGATCGCAACACAGACCCTTGGGATTATGGAGCAAAGCCCTACCATCCTCTGCAGATAACTACTCTCCTATTGAGAAACAGCTTTTGGCTTGTTACTGGGCTTTAGTAGAGACTGAATGCCTAACCATGGGCCACCAAGTCACCATGAGGCCTGAGCTGCCCATCATGAACTGGGTGTTGTCTGACCCACAGAGTCATA
>NW_006921751.1:1682061-1684200 GCF_000298275.1 Orycteropus afer afer
GATGGCCTCATGGGGAGTTCCTTATGATCAGTTGACTGAAGAAGAGAAAACTCATGCCTGGTTTACAGATGGTTCTGTGTGACATGCACACACCACTAGAAATTGGACAGCACCGACACTGAAGCCCCTTTCTGGGACTTTTTTAAAGGACAGTGGTGAAGGGAAATCCTCCCAATGGGCAGAACTTTGAGCCATGCATATGGCTTTTCACTTTGCATGGAATAAGAAATGGCCAGATGTGTCATTATATATGGATTCATGGGCTGCAGCTAATGGCTTAGCTGGATGGTCTGGGACTTGGAAGGAGCATGATTGAAAGATTGGTGATAAGGATGTATGGGGAAGAGGTATGTGGACAGAGCTCTCTGAATGGACCAAAGGCGTAAAGGTGTTTGTGTCTCATGTGAATGCCCACCAAAAGGTGACCTCGGCAGAGGACTCTAACAATCAGGTGCATAGGATGACACGTTCAGTGGAAACCAGCCATCCTTTTTCCCCAGCTATTCCTGTCATTGCTCAATGGGCTCATGAACAAAGTGTCCATGGTGGCAGGCATGGAGGTTATGCATGGGCTCAGCAACATGGACTCCCACTTACCAAGGCTGATTTGGCTACCACCACTGCTGAGTGCCCAATCTGCCAACAGCAGAGACCAACACTGAGTCCGTGATATGGAACTACACCTCAGGGTGATCAACCAGCAACCTGGTGGCAGGTTGATTATATTGGACCACCTCCATCATGGAAAGGACAGCGTTGTGTTCTTACTGGAATAGATACTTATTCTGGATATGGATTCACCTTCTCTGCACGCAATGCTTCTGCCAAAACTACCATCTGTGACTTACAGAATGCCTTATCCATCATCACGATATCCCACACAGCATTGCTTCAGATCAAGGGACTCATTTCACAGCAAATGAAGTGAAGAAATGTGCTTATGTTCATGCAATTAACTGGTGTTACCATGTTCCCCATCATCCTGAAGCAGCTGGCTTGATAGAATGATGGAATGGCCTCCTGAAAACACAACTACAGCTCTAGTTAGGTGGCAATACCTTGAAGGGCTGGGGCAATGTTCTCCTGGAGGCTGTATATGCTCTAAACCAGCATCCAATATATGTTTCTTTTTCTCCAACAGCCAAGATTCATGGGTCCAGGAACCAAGGGGTGGAAACAGGAGTGGTACCATTCACTATTACCCCTAGTGACCCACTCAGAAAAATTTTGCTTCCTGTTCCTGCTACCCTATGCTCTGTACATCTGGAGATCTTTCCTCCAAAGGGAGGAACACTCCCGCATGGAGACACAATATGGATTGCATTGAACTGGAAAGTAAGAATGCCACCCGACCATTTTGGCTTCCTCATGCCTCTGGATCAACAGACAAAGAAGGGCATTACTGTACTATCTAGTGTGATACATCCTGATTACCAAGGGGGAATTGGATTGACTTTACATAATGGAGGTAAAGAATATGTCTGGAATACAGGAGATTCTTCAGGACATCTCATAGTACTACCATGCCTTGTGATTAAAGTCAATAGAAAATTACAGCAACCCAATTCTGATATGACTGCTAATGGTCCAGACCCTTCAGGAATGAAGGTTTGGGTCACCCCACCAGGCAAAGAACCACAACAAGTTGAGGTGCTTGCTGAGGGCAAGGGAAATACAGAATTGGTGGTGGAAGAAGGTAGTTCTGCATATCAGCTACAACCACATGACCAGCCACAGAAATGAGGACTGTCATTGTTATATTTCTTCATTGTATATGTACATCAAAAATTTTTGTTTCCTTCTGTTATGAACTGTGAAATGTAAATAAAGTTAGTACGTTTTGGTTGTACATGTGTTAGCGTATCATGTTATGCACAAATATGACTTTATAATTGTCCTTATTTAGAGATTATATATGGTTAAGAAGATGTGTAAAACTGCCAAGTTCACAAGGGGTGGACTGTGATAGTTGGAGCTGTGTTTCAACTTGGCTGGAGCACAATTCTGTGTGGTTTGAGCTGTTGTGGTGTGGTTGTTCCCAGGATTGGATCAGAAGACAATGTTTTGAGCAGCCAATCTGTTGAAAGGGAGTTTCCCTAGGGGTGTGGCCTGCTTCCAGTATCTGTAGACATCCTGGGA
>NW_006921751.1:1684521-1701103 GCF_000298275.1 Orycteropus afer afer
AACAACAACATATATATACAACTTTACTGGTTTTGTTTCGCTAGAGAACCCAGTCGAACACAAAGTTAAAAAAGGTGAATATTATTTTCTACCACAAAATTTGCAAAATATTTATTTAAATGGCAATACTAGATAAAATATAATAGTGTTGTAAATAAAGAGGTAACATTATTAATATAAAATTAATACCTCATTTATGGAAACAATTTTAAAGTGTGTTACAGTATTCATGAAATACATGTTAAAAAAATAAGTCAAATAAATATGTACAGTGATGTTCATAACATTAATTGCATAGTAAATTGTTAGACTTAACCTAGATTTCCAAATACAGAGCTTTTTATAAATAACTGATATTTTTACATAGATGAAATTCAGTGATACCATTAAAAAATCATGTTTTCAAAAACATCTAAGGAGATATAATAATGGACATGATGAAATGTTAAGTTTCATAATTAGAGGGTAGACATGTATCAACTTGGGTGAAGGGAAAGGTAATACACAAGTGGGAGGTCCCCACAAAATGATCAAGATAGTGGAAGACACAGGAAGGAGCCCAAAAATTAAAAGTAGCAAAAGGAAATACTATTACATACACAATTCTGCAATAAAAATAATAAGAATAATTTGCAAGTGGATACATAGATAGACATTCAAGCTGAACAAGGGTGGGATGGAGAATGGGACTATATCCAAGAATATAAATAGGTTGGAGAGGGTATCTCTACACATGTATTTATAAAGCCAAACCAAACAAACTGCCATTGAATCATTCTGACTCATGGTGACCCCCACTGGGTTTACAAGGCTATAATCTTTATAGAAGTAGATTGCCTCATCTTTCTCCTGTGGAGCAGCTGGTGGGTTTGAACTGGCAACCTCTGGTTAGCATCAAAATGTCTTACACACTACACCACCACAGCTCTTTACGTATTTATAGGTGCTGCAAATATATTCATGAATGTAATAGAGCATATAGGGATCAAAATTATGAAAACTTTTTAGTCATAACCAAACACCTTGAGGGAATGAGTAGCTGTGCACAGGGACTCAGGACCTTAGTATCAGGGAACACTAACGTCAATTGGCATAATACAGTGCATAAAGACAATATTCTACATTGTACTTTGGTGAGTAGGTAACTCACTGCCTTTGAGTGGGATCTGATTCATAGCGACCCCTTCTTGGTTTTCTGATGCAGTATCACTACAGAAGTAGATTGCCCAACCTTCCTTTGTGAGTAGGTACTAGGGTCTTATAACCTTGTGAGTAGTCTTAAAACCTTGTGAGTAGACTTCCAGCAAGATGGCGGAATAGACATATAAACTACACAGATCCTCTGCCACAAAGAAATGAGAAACCAGTTGATATAGCTATGGAAGAGACTCCTGGACCTCTGAGCTTTGAACAGAATGATGAAGAAGTGGATTAAATACCAACTACTAGAAAAACATGAATGAAAACAGTGAATAAGGAGACAAATGGAATTGCAGATGGCTAGCCATCCTGATAGCATGGTCGATTTGAATATTTACAACTGGTGTTTCAATCCAGGCAATAAGCTAGGAATCAACTCTGTTTGGTGATTACTGCATGGGCAACTACACTGGTGGCTGATTACTAAGAAGGAAAACAGTGAATAAGGAGACAAACAGAGTTGTGGACTGTCAGCTGTCATGAGGGAACAGCCATTTTGAATATTTGCAAGTGATGCTCCAATCTGTGTAGCAACCTAAAAATAGGCTCCACTTGCTGAGGATAGCATAGGCAACTGCAATGGAGGCTGATGACCAGAAAGATGTTATTCCCCTTGTTACTCTTGCACTTCTCACCCCCTTGATGAATGGAGACGTGGTCATGCCGAACATCCTACTACCTTCTGGAACATCAGGAACTCTGTCTCTTTCTGTTAATCCTGGAAGAGCCTGGGTATCCTGCCTCCCAGGTTATTTATTTATTTATTTTTTAAATTATTTATTTTCTTCCTTCTTCTTTTTTTTTTTTCTTGTTACCCTATTTTCCTTAACTTGTTCTTCTTCTCCATCCCTTTTCCCCTTGCTTTTTCTTTTTATTCTTCTTTTTGTCCTTCCTGTCTCTTATTTTTCATTTTGCAGTTTTCTCATTTTTAAAATTATTGCTTTTCTCTTGCTGTTTTATTGTACTACCCCCTGTGAAGACATTTTTTTTTATTTTTCTTGTCTATTTTATTATATATTTTTTAAAATTTCTTTTCATATATTGCTGCTTTCTTTTTCTTTTTTTCTTTTTAGCAATTATTGCTGTTTGTTTATCAAGTATGTAGTTTTTGTTCTCTTGGTTTTATTTATTTATTTATCTAACTGAGTGGGCAACAGCAACTGTGCCATATGACCCAAACATACCTGCTTCTCCTGAAGCTCCACCCATGGAGTGAGGGCCACTGCTTGCTTATGCACCAACTTTTCAATGATAGATGGTGACCAATAGCAGCCCAACTCACCTGCAACTGTTCTTCATTAACAGCTAACAGAGATCTGTGGACACACTCTCATTTCCTATCATAACCATGAGGAGAAAGGTGGTGAGTGCCTAAGTGATGTTAATTACTGAAGAGAGGTGCACAGTAGCCCTGGTCATGCAGATATATTAAAGAAAAAAAAAAAAAATTGGGGTGATTTACATATACAATCACCAATGAAATATAAATATAATAACATCACAATGTCTCAGAACAACTAATCATTCCAGTCCACACAAGAAGCAAAATAAAGTAGTACAAACAAGGGACCAAGATACAGACCTAGAAAACCTCCCTGAGGAAGAAGGAGCATTGGAACTCCCTGATAAGGAATTCAAAAGAATTGCATTTAGATATCTTCAACAGATTGTGAGGTAGATCAAGGATAGTACTGCCAAAATTAAATAAACACAGACAAAACTCTAGGACAATTTAGAAAAACAATAAAAGACAAAGAGACAAAGAAAAAATCAGAAATCTTACAAAAACAATAAATAGAAATCAAAATTAATACTAAGAAGTCAGAAATAGGTAACACGCTGAATGCAAAAAGGAGTAGAATCAAATCAGTGGAAAATAGAATTAGTGATATTGAAGAAAAATACCTCAGTGCAATTTTGTTAAGGGATAAACCAGAAAAAAGATCAAAACAAAGTAAAGAAAGCTTAAGATTCCTGTGGCATAACATATAGAAGAATAAATTATGTGTAATCAGAATTCCAAAACAGTAAGAGACAAATATAACCAAGAAAACTTGTCTAAGATTTGTTTGAAGAGAATTTCTTTAATGTGATGGGAGATGAGAAGGGATCCATTCAGAAAGCTCAACAAACCCCAAAAAGGATAGACTCCAAAAGAAAATCACCAAGATATATCATAATCAAACTCACCAAAACCAAAGACAAAGAAAGAATCCTGAAAGCAGTATGGGAAAAAATGAAAAGTTACCTACAAAAGGCAACCATCAAGACTAAGCTCTGATATCTTGGCAGAAACCAGGCAGGCAAGAAGGCTAAGGGATGATATGTATAAAACCCTGAAAGAAAAAAAGTTTCCAACAAAGAATTATATACTCAGCAAAATTGTACCTTAAATATGGTGGTGAAATGAGGACATTTTGAGATAAACAGAAGTTAAGAAAATTTGTTAAAACCAGTCCAATCTTACAAGAGATGCTAAAGGGAATCCTTCAGTCAGAGAACTAATAACAGCAGACAACTGATGATTAACACACATGATGATACAACCCAGAAACCTATCCAATTATTGAAATAGCCAAAGTAAAATAAACTTAAAACACTGTAAACATTCAACCAGACACATCAATTGGCAAATGAGGACAACTATAAACAAACAAACAAACAAAAAAAAAAAAACAGGTAATAAACAGTGTAGGTACAGAACTTCCAAATGGAGAAGAAGTCAAAAAAATTATGGATAAAACAGATTGTTCTAAACTTGGGAATGAAAATTATAAATCACAGGATAACCACAAAGAAAAATAATAAAACTTTGCATCAAGACAAAGAAGAGGAGATTCACAAATATTTAACAGATACTAAGACATTATCAATGTAGGAAATAATAAAAAAAATTCATGAACAAAATGAGCTCAGCTCAGAAAATTATATGGATCAAAGCAATTACCAACACCATGGAAAAACATATAACAAAATGACAGCAATAAATTCATACTTATTGATAATTATACTCAATGTGAATTGATTAAAAACACCAATCAAGAGATGGAGAATTTGGATAAGAAAATATGACCTATAAATATGCTGCCTGCAAGAGACTCACCTTACACACAAAGACAAAAATAGACTAGAATTCAAAAGTTGGAGAAAAAATATATCAAGCAAATGGCAATCAAAAAGAGCAGGAGTGACAATATTAACTTCTAATAAAACAAACTTTAAGGAAAGATAAAATAAGAAAAAAGGAAAGACATTATATAAAGATTAAAGGATCAATCAAACAAGAGGACATAACCATAATAAATATCTACTTACCCAATGAAAGATTGACAAAATATATAAATCAGTTTTAATGGAATGAAAAGACAAATAGATGAATCCACAGCAATAGTAGGAGACTTTAATACCCCAATATCAGTAACAGACAGAACTATAGAGTAACTCTACAAACACAGAAAAGAACTAAATTATACAATCAACCAGCTTGACCTTAAAGACATCTACAGAACACTTCACTCAACAACAAGTACATTCATTTGCACTGCACATAGAACACTCTTCAAGATAGACCAAATATTAGGCCACAAAGCAAGCCTTAATAAGTTTAAAAACATTGAAATACTGCAAAGCATCTTTTCAGATCACAATGTTATACAGATAGAAATCAACAACAGCAATATCAAAACAAAAAAAGTGAACAAATGGAAACTGAATAACACCCTCCTTACAAACTACGCAATCCTACTTCCGTAGTGATACTGCCTCGGAAACCCAAGGAGGGGTCGCTATGAGTCGGGGCCGACTCGACGGCAAATAATAACAACAACAACATTACAAACTACTGGGTAATTGCAGAAATAAAAAAGGAATTACAAATTTTCTTCAATCAAATGAGAATGAAAACACAACATACCTAAATATTTGGGGCACAGCAAAAGTAGTGATAAGAGGGCAATTTATAACAATAAATATACACATCAAAAAAGAGGAAAGAGCTAAAAGCAAAACCTTAACCCAATATCTCCAACAGTTAGAAAAAAAAGCAGCAAAAATAAAAAAGCCTACAGTCACCAGAAGAAAAGAAATAATAATGATCAAGCAGCAATAAATGAAGCAAACAATAGAAAGACAATAGAAAATAAATCAACAAAACTAGAAGTTAGTTCTTTTAAAAGATTAATAAAATTGACAAGGCATTGGCAAACTTAATAAAGGTAGACAAGGAGAAGATGCAAATAAAGTAAATAAGAAATTAAATGGGAGACATTACAACAGGAACAACTGAAATAAAAAGGATGATATTAGTATACTATGAAAAAGTTTACTCCAACAAATTGGAAAACTTAGAAAAAATGGACAGATTTCTAGAAACACACTACTTACCTAAACTAACACAGACTGAGGTAGAAAATTTGAACAAACCATAACAAAAGACATTGAATTGTAGTTTATATATATATAAACTAAAAATAGTCCTGGTCCAGACAGTTTGATTGGAGAATTCTACCAAATGCTCATGGAAGAGCTGACATCAATCCTACTCAGACTACTCCAGAACATAAAAAAGAATGGGATCCTCCCATATTCATTTTATGAAGCAAGCATAACACTGATACCCAAACCAGGCAAGCTCACCACTTAAAAGGATAACTATAGAATAATATCCCTCATGAATATAGAAGCAAAAATCTTCAACAAAATCCTAGCCAATAGACTCCAACAACACATCAAAAAAATAATACATCAAAATCATGTGGGATTCATACCAGATATGGAAGAATGGTTCAACATTAGAAAACAATCAATGTAATCCATCACATAAGCAAAATAAAGGAAAAGAACCACATGATAATGTCAATATAGCATAAAAAGCATTTGATAATATCCAACGCTCATTCCTGATAAAAAGTCTCAGAAAAAAAGGAATAGAAGGAAAATTCCTCAACATAATAAAGGGCATATATGAAAAAACAACACAACAGCCAACATTATTCTCAATGAGGGGAGAATGAAAACATTCCACCTGTGAACAGGAACCACACAAGGATGCCCTGTATCATCACTAGTATTCAACATTGTATTGGAAGATCTTGCCATGGCAATAATGCAAGAAAGGGAAATCAAAGGCATCCACATTGGTAAGGAAGAAGTAAAATTGTCCCTATTTGCACATGATATAATCCCATACATAGAAAACCTAAGAGACTCAGGAAGAAAACTACTGGAACTAGATTTAGCCTAGTGGCAGGAAACAAGATCAACATATAAATATCAGTTGGATCCTCTACACCAGAAAAGACATCTCAGAAAAGGAAATAAGGAAATCAACACTGTTTACAACAGTTACCATAAAAATAAAATACTTGGGAATAAATTTCACCAGGGACACAAAAGACCTATATAAGAAAACTACAAAACACTACAACTGCAAGAAACTATAAGAAACATACATAAATGAAAGACTATGCCATGCTCATGGATAGGAAGATTAAACATTGCAAAAATGTCAATACTACCCTAAACAAGGTATACATTTGATGAAATCCTGATTCAGATTCCATCTACATTCTTTAAGGACATGAAAAAACCAATAACTAATTTTATATAGAAAGGAAACAGACTTTAAATAAGCAAAACATTACAGAACAACAATAACAAAGTAAAAAGTCTCACATGCCTGGATCTCAAAACCTGCTATATAGCCACAGTAGTCAAAACAGCCTGGCACTGGTACCACAACAGACACATAGATTTGTGGAACAGAATTGAGAACCAAGAAATAGATCCATTCATCTATGGTCAGCTGATCTTGACAAGGGGCTGAGATCCACTCAATGGAGAAGAGATAGTCTCTTTAACAAATGGTGTTGGCAAAACTGGATATCCATTAGTAGAAAAATGAGACAAGATTCATACCTCACACCATACACAAAAACTAACTCCACAGGTGACAAAGACTTAAATGTAAAACCTAAAACAATAAAGTTCATCAAAGAAAATATAAGGGTAAACTTATGGGTCCTAGTTTATGGCATAAATAGAATATCTAGCATAACACAACATGCATAAACAGCAGAAGTTACACTAGATGATTGGGACTTTCTAAAAATTAAATTTTTATGTGCATCAAAAGATTTCTCCAGAAGATAAAAAGAAAACCTACAGAACGTACTCAGTAATAGCATATCTGACAAAGGACTTGGCTCTTAAATTTATAGAAAACTTCACCACCTCAACATCAAAAAGACAAATAATTCAATTGAGAAATAAGCAGAAAAAAATGAACAAACACTTCACCAAAGAAGATATTCAGATAGCTAACAAACACATGAAGAAATATTCACAATCATTAGTAATAAGAGAGAAGTAAATCAACACAACAGTGAGATACCATCTCACTCCAGCACTCATAGCAAAGTTCAACAAGACAGAAAATAACAAATGCTGATGAGGGTATATGGAGAGATAAGACTCTTAAACACTGTTGGTGGGATTGTAAAATGATACAACCATTGTGGAAATCAGTATGGTGATTAATTAAAAAAATGGAAATAGAAATACCAGTTGATCCTATCCAGCAATCCCATTCTTAGGGAATCCCTAGGAGCCAGGACATGAATAGGTATATGCACATGTTCATCACAGCACTATTCACAATAGTAAAGATATGGAAACAACCTAATAATGGAGGAATGGGTCACCAAACTCTGTGCACATACAACAATGGAATATTATGCAACACTAGAGAATAATGGAGAATCTGCAAAACACTGCATAATGTAGATGTACTTGGAGGACATAATGCTGAGTAAAATAAGTCAATCACAGAAGGATAAATATTGTATTAGTCCACTATTGTAAGAAATCAAAGAAAAATTTACATTTGGAAGGAAAATTTTTTTGTTGGTTACCTGAGATGGGAGTGGAAAAGAGGAAAATTGCTAGACAGAAAAGACACAACTATTGATTTGGGTGAAGGGAAAGGCAATATAACAAAAGCGAGTGACCAACACAATAACACTAAGGAAATGGAATACACAGAGGCACACAAGAAATACAGACAACAAAGATAAACATTTTACATGCACAATATTACATTATTAATAATAACAAACATTAATCTATGAGTAGATACACAGGACAGGCTGAATGATCAGGTATGTCTAAGCAAAAGGGAATATACCCATAGCCATATATAAGTTTAGCAGATGATATTTCTACATGCGCATTTGTATGTGCTATAAGAATGTCCATATAAATAGAACTAATATTGGGAAAAGTTATAATAACTTCTTACCCATAGTCCACCACCCTGAGGGAACAAGTTGTTGGGCCTGTGTGTTCAGGATCATAGTCACAAAGGACATCATGCTCAATTGGCATAACACACTACACAAAAACATTGTTTTATACTCTACTTTGTTGAGTAATGACTGTTGTATCAAAAGCTTGCAAGAGGTCATCTAGTTGCAACAATTGGTCTCTCCTCATCTGGAGCAAAGACGAATAAAGAAAACCAAAGACACAAGGAAATGATCAATCTGAGAGACTAGTGGACCATGTGAACCTCAGCCTATATGTCCCTAAGACCCATGGAACTAGATGGTCTCCAGCTACCACTATCAAATACTTGGAAAGGGATCAGTGCAGGAGATCCAGGATAGAGTGGGAGAAAAATGTAGAATAAAATTCAAAAATCATAAAAAGATCGGGATTACTGCTCTGATAGAGACTGGTTGTTCTGGTTACCTAGTGCTGCTCAGAAAAGAATATACCACAAATGTGATGGCTTTAACAAACAGGAGTTTATTCTCTTATAATTTGGAGGTTTTAAGTCTGAGTTCAAAGTGCCAGGGTCTAGGGGCTGGGTGAAAGCCCCTCAGCCTTGGGCTTCAGCTCTACTTACAGCTGCCAACCCATTGAAGTTAGAGGCTTTTCTTCACTCAGACAGCTACTGGCTGCTGAGGCTGCCAAGCCCAAGATTAACAAGTAAAAAGACACAGTCCTGATGTTACCAAACCACATGGCAAGCCATTAACTCAAGTCCATTGTAAGTCCCCAGGTTGGCAGAGCATGGCAGGCTGTTGAACAATGACACAGCTACATGCAGGGTCCAAGCATGCCATAAGCTAGTTTCTATGCCCAAGGCTTCTCCTTATATACAGGGAGCATACCACATCCCAAAGGCAGCTACTCAGCTGCTTGTGGTAGATCCTACCATGAAGTTGATTGCCAACTACCACCAGCTGTCCAGCCACTCAACCAGGCCCAGCCAGGTTGACACACTACTGAATTACCACACTGATGAAACCCCCAAGACCATGGCCCCTAGTCACACTTTGGCCTGGAATTGAATTCACTCCAGACAAACAATAGAGAGACATATAAGGTGAACATTTACAATAAGTAGGTACACTCCTTAGAATAATCAACCATGGGAGACTAGAAGGGCAGTATTTGCACAAGAAATGCTTAGGAAAAATGGCACAGGGAAAAGGTAATTACAGAGAAGAAGTGGGAAAAGAGCTGTTATATTTTGGGAACTGTAATCAATGTCATGAAACAGAATGTATAAGAACTTTTATGTGGAAAATGAAATTGTTCTGTAAAATTTCACTCAAATCACCAAAAAAAAAAAAAAAAAAAGGCTTGCAAGCACCTATCTAAGATGCAATTATTGGTCTCTCCTTGTCCAGAAAAAAGAAAAATGAAGAAAATCAAAGATACATGGAAACTATTATTCGACACAACTACTAGGCCATGTGCTCCCCAACTGCCTTGACCCTGAGACCAGAAGACTTGATGGTGCCCTGTTATAACAGGTGACCTATCTGAAAAGGATAACACAATAGGAGGTCTTAGTTAGAATGGGAGAAAAATGTGGAAGAAAAATGAAAATCATAGAAAACACCAGACATACAGGTCTGAGGAGTACTAGTAGAATCCCCAAGATTACAGCCCTTAGTTACCCTTCAAAGAAGGAGCTGAACTGAACCTCAATGGCTCAACTTTCAGCCAAACGATATATATTCATATAAGGTGAATAGTGATACCAGGAAGGTACGCACTCATTAGAATAACCAAGCATATGAAACCAAGATGGTGGCATTAGCTGAGGGATAGATCTCGAAGGTGGAAGGGGATGTGAAGGAAGGATGAAGGGAAGTGGTATGCTCATGGAGGAAGTGGGAAGAGTGTTGTTGCATTGTGGGAATTGCAGTGAACAACACAAAACAGAATATGTATTGATTGTAGAATGGAGAACAAATTTACTCTGCAAACTTTCACCCAAATCACAATAAACCACTTTCTTCGCGTCAGGTGTGACTCATAGTGACTCCTCCTTGGGTTTCCTAGGTGATATCACTATGGAAGTAGATTGTCCAACCTTCCTTCCAGGGAGTGGCTGGTGGGTTTGAACCGCCAGCCTTCTAGTTAGCAGTCAGATGCCTTAGGCACTATGCCACCAGAGCTGCCCAAATCACAAGACAATATTTTTTAAAAATATTAAATTTCAAAGGCAATATAAAAATTCTGTATAATGTTAAATTTTTAAGGCAATATATCCAACATGATCTATTATTGGAAATCAGTGAAGATATGTATTTCATATATATATATATATAGATATATATATATATGACATTTTTGATATATGTACACACACGCACACATATGCATATAGGAACTCTGGTAGTGTAGTGCTTAAGGTACTTGACTGCTAATAAGAAAACTGGTGGTTGAAACACGCCAGCCACTCCTCAGAAAGAGAAGTTTAGGCAATCTACTTCCATAGTGATACTGCCTCAGAAACTCAAAGAGAGGTCGCTATGAGTCAGGTCCAACTTCACGGCACATAACAACAACAGCAACAACATATGGAGATAAATTGTATAACCAACATATTGACAGTTACTGGTGTGGGAAAGAGAACAGCACCACTCTCAAAAGGAAACTTAACTTTCTTGCTTCCGTATCATCAATAGTAAGAACACGGCTGCAAAGACCATGTATGAATGAGCAAGGATTACCTCAAAGCTTCTAGAAGCTCATCCAGAATCTCATCCAGACCTTCGGATATCAGATCGAATCAGTTCCACACATATAGGTCTGGATATGTGCTTTTGACCACCTCATCTGAGCAAGACACATCTCACCAATTTTCTTGTGTTATAATTTGTGTCTTAACATGGTAAACATTGGTACATTGGGGGTTGCACACAAACCTTGATGACTTGAGCCTTATCTGAATTATTCCCAAAATTTAGAGCGGAGAAACAAATACAAAGATCATATATCTAAATGTTTCTGGACATCACTTGAGCAGGCCAGCAATAGGGTCTTTCTTGCTGAAATGCACTATTTTGGCTGCTCAGTGAGTAATGGGAAAAGGTATATTTTTAGGCTCATTTTTGTACCCTGGGAGCTCTGGTGGCATAATGTCTAAGGCATCTGACTGTTAACCAGAAGGCTGGTGGTTCAAACCCACCAGCCACTCCTCTGAAGGAAGACTGGGCAATCTACTTCCATAGAGATACCACCTTGGAAATGCAAGGAGAGGTCACTATGAGTTGGGATCGACTCCACGGCACTGAGTTGTTGTTGTTGTTGTTGTTGTTTTAATTCTAGACAAGGGAGCTCTGGTAGCATAGTGCCTAAGGCACTTGACTGCTAACCAGAAGGCTGGCAGTTCAAATCCACCAGCCATCCTCAGAAGGAAGGTTGGGCAATGTACTTCCATAGTGATACCACCTTGGAAACCCAAGTGAGGGGTCACTATGAGTCAGGTCTGACTCAATGGCATATAACAACAACAACAATAGACCAAAACTTCGCAAGGGGGTAAGATGGAGGAACAGGCAGACAAGTGACACAGAGCCTCTTCAACAAAGAAAAGAGAAGCCAATTGACAGAGATAGAGAAGATAATCCTAGAGCCCTGAGCTTTGAAAACAACTATACAGATGTGGATTAGGCACCAACTAGTGGAAAAATCTGAACAAAAACAGCGAGTACAGAGACCGTCAGAGCAGTGGACTGTCAGTTACTCTGACAGGACCAACAGCCTTAATATGTGTTCAAGTAGTGTTGGGACCTGAGAATTGACCTATAAAGCTCAGCCCTAGTCACCAAGGGCTGCAGGATGACTGTGCTGGCAGCCTGTGACTAGGAAGGAAAACAGCAAGGAGGGAGACAACCTGAACTGTGGACTTTTGGCTGTCTGGAAGGCATAAGGATTTTGATTGTTTACAAGTGGTAAAGTTGCTCACAAGTTGGATATTTAAAGTGACCAAGGGTGTAGCCATTTTGAATGTTTACAAGCAATGGCCTTTTTGGATATTTTAAATGACCAAGGGTGCAGCCACTTTCAATATTACAAGCAGCAGCCATTTTGCATAAAGTGACCAAGGGTGTAGCCATTTTGAATCTTTACAAGTGGCAGCCATTTTGGATTTTAAAGTGACAGCATTCTCATTCAGATTCCAGGGACTTATGAATAGGCTCTGTCTTCCAAGGACAGTAGAGACGTATAGGAGGCTAACATCAGGAAAGAGACAGGTGGTGAGTGGATAAGTGCTGTCAACTAGTGAATATAGGAGCACAGCACAGTACCCTTCTTACACAGGAAACATACAAAGAAAATGAAAATTGAGGGCAAGCCACAACAACATACAATCACCAATTAGATATAAACACAAAAACATCACAATGCCTTGAGGACAACAGAGCAGCACAGTACACACAAAGAAGCAAGATAAAGCAGGAGAAACAAAGGACCAGGATACAGACCCAAAACAAATCCCCGAGGAAGATGTAGCATTGGAACTCCCTGATAAGGAACTCAAAGAATTATATTTAGGTATCTTCAACGAATTGAGAGGCACATCAAGGAAAACACTGACAAAATGGAAAACACAGAGAAAACCCTACAACAAGTTTGAAAGACAATTCTAGAACAAAATGACAAAATAAATGAAAAATTAGAAATTATACAAAATCTACACATAGAAATTCAGAAGATTAATACTAAATTTTCAGAAATAGTTAAGACATTGAATGCACAAAGGACTAGAATTGAATCAATGGAAGACAGAATTAGTGAGACTATAGGCAAATACCTCAACATTTCTTTGGAAATCTATAAATCAGAAAAAAGATCAAAACAAAATGAAGAAAGGTTAAGGTTCATGTGGGATATTATCTAAAGGAATAACCTACATGTAATCAGAATTCCAGAACAGGAAGAGACAAATAAAACAGCAGAAAAAATTGTCAAAGATTTCTTGCAAGAGAATTTTCCTGGTATGATGAAAGATGAGAATATATCCATTCAAGAAGTCCAACAAACCACAAACAGGATAGACCCCAAAAGAAAATCACCAAGACATATCATTATCAAACTCACCAAAACCAGAGACAAAGAAGCAATACTGAAAGCAGCATTCAAAAAACAAAAAGTTACCAACAAGTGGTAACCAATGAAACTAAGCTCGGATTTCTTGGCATAAATGATGCAGGTGAAAAGACAATGGGATCGTATATGTAAAACTCTGAAAGGAAAATTTCCAACCAAGAATTATATATCTGGCAAAATTGTCCCTCAAATATGATGGTGAGATTAGAACATTTCCAGATAATCAGAAATTAAGGGAATTTGTTTAATGCAGACCAACCTTACAAGAGATGCTAAAAGGAGTCTTTTGGACAGAGAAGCAACAACAGCAAACAACAACTGACCATTAACACACATGATGACATAACCCTGAAATCAACCCAATTATAGAAGTACCCAAAATTAATAAGCCTATAAGACTGTAAAGAGGGAACCAGAGACATCAATTGACAAATGAGGACAACCACAACCCAAAAATTAGGAAAAAATTGTGTAGTTACAGAGCTTCTAGATGGTAGGGAAGTCAAGACAACTACAAGATAGAATGAACTGTTCTCAACTTGGGAAAACAACTATAAATCACAGGGTAACCTCAAAGAAAAATGATAAACCTTCATGTCAAAGTAAAAAAAGAGGACCAGTACAAATATTTAGCAAATACTAAAACAATAGCAATGAAGGAAGTGATAACACAATTCATAAACAAAGCGAGCTCAGCATAGAAAATTATATGGAACAAAGAAATCAACACCATGAAAACGCATGTAACAAAAATGACACCAACAGAGTTCAAAATGGAGTCAAGCGAATGAGCAGCACGCTTTATCCTTCTGGCATCTAAGGTCTTGGAAAACTAGCCACAACAGTTTCAATTAGGAAGTTCAGTGCTCTGAACAGCTCACATTGTACATCAAATACGGAAGAGCAGAATTAGAGGAAAGGCACAGGGAGATTATTTAGGAAAGAGCTACTGGAGGAGGATGGACGGGGACCTGAGAGAAGCATTGGAAACTCTTCTGGAGCAGTCACTGTGTGCCGGGCTAGGGCGCCCACCTAAGATCCCTGAACCAGGAGGGAGGACACCTTATAACAGCTTACCAGTGACCACTCTAATATTCTGGTGGGCAGCAGCAGAGACCTGCCTCCAGCAGCTCATCTTGATTTTTTGGAGGTAATTTGGGTCTCCTGGGTGCTGGCTGTGGGCATGGACACCTCTGCTGAGATTTGGAGGAAAACTTACTGTTGCGACAGGAAGGGTAGCTCCCTCCCCTCCCAGCAGGTCACAGAGTAGACTGGGGTCAGACTGGGGGACTTCGTGCTTTTCTTTGTCACAGAGATCAGGACCGCAGGTCACTAGCAGGTACTCCCCAGACCCACAGCTCAAACTGTGCGCATCTTTGGTGCCGCAGCTGGGCGATATCACAGACAAACTCCAGAGCCGGCCATTAGTGATCTGGCAGGGTTACGTCCTGCAGGCAGACAGAACACGGAGAGGGAAGAAACTGCACTCCTGGGATTTTTGCCTTGGAGCTGTTCTTTAGCACTGTGGGGCCATGGAGGCAGGAACTTTGAGTGTGCCTGAAATTGGCAGAAATTTGTGACACTCTAACAATAAGAATCTTTCCTGAAGTTGAGCTGCAGTCTTGCAAACAAATACGTCATCAAAAATTGCCTGCTCAAAGCCCTAGAAACCAACCCTAGCAACACGAAGCTTTCCTTCTTCCACTCCCAACTTCTCCACCAATATCTTCACTCACTCAATAGAAGAAAACATATTCATCCAATTACCATAAAACCTTCCGCTTCGAACTTTAAACCCCCTTTATGACAAACAGAAACACATATCCACACTACACACAGGGACTCTACCACCACAAAGAAAACAGCAGAGTGACCCAACACACTTGCATCAATAATAATAATAATAATAATAATAATAAAAACCACCAGCTTCACCTTTTCCAAATATTAAACCATAAAACCAAGACAAAACAAATCAGCACGTAACCGGCAGCTAGTGACAACCTAAAGAAACAGTGCTTTACCAGATCCCAGGGATTTAAGAAGAGGTTCTGCTTTCCAGTAACCCCAACAACTTTACAGAAGTGCACTGCACGACTGAAGAGGTCCTAGTCTACATCTTCCTTTTTTTTTTTTTTTTTCCCTCTTCTTTCTCTTGTGGTCAACTCTGTCCATTTTTTGTTTGTTTTTTTGGTTTGTTTGTTTTGTTATGTTCTTGCTTTTATTTTCTTTTGTATTGTTGGTTTGTTTCTTTGTTTGTTTTCTTTATTCATTATTCTCCTTCTCTACGTTTTTACTTTCAGTGACCTATCCCCAGATATTGCAGATTTATCTGTTTTCTTCTTCTCCCCCCACCTTTTTTCTTCTTTTGGGTTACTGGTCCTGTGTGATTTCAGAGTGTATTTCTTGTCCATGTGCTTATAGTTTTTTCGATAGTTATTCAATTGTAATTTTTGCCTAACTGACTGGGAGACAGCAACAGTCCTCATAAGATACAAGGACACCCACACCTCCTAAACTTCACTTACCGAGCAAGAACCAATACCTCTTTCTCCACCAACTGGCCAATGATTAAAAAAAAAAACACCAAGAAGAGCCTGAATCACCCTTGGCTGCTCTTCATAAACAATTAACAGAGATCTTAAAACAATACCATGATGCCTTGGAGACAACAGACCATCACAGTCCACACAAAGAAGCAAGATAAAGTGGTCAAACAAGAGAACAGGATACTGACCCAGAACACTTCCCTGAGGAAGAAGCAGCATTGGAACTCTCTTTTGAAATATAACTCTCAAAAGAATTATATTTAGGTATCTTCAAAAGATTGAGAGACAGACCAAAGAAAACACAGAAAAAACCTTAGAAGAATTCTGGAAGAAAATACAAGAACAAAATGACAAAATAAATGAAAATTTAGAAATGATTCTAAATCTACAGATAGAAATCCAGAAGATTAATACAAAAC
>NW_006921751.1:1707258-1733631 GCF_000298275.1 Orycteropus afer afer
AAAAAAAAAAAAGTGGGGAACAGGTTTGCTGGCCCGATGGAGCCTGGTGGAACCACTGAGACTATGGCCCCTAGCTGCCCTTCAGGTCTGGAATTGAATGCACAACTGTAGCTTCCAGCCAAGCAGTAGACAGGCATACTAGTTGAGCATTTACCTGAGGTAGATACACTACTTGGAGAGAACAAGCAATAGAGAAAGAAGGGCTGCTCAAGCACAGGGAGACAGCTCAGGGGGTAGGAGTGCATGGAGAGACAGTCACAGGAAAGTGGTACCTATCGGGAGGAGGTGGAAGAGGAGATGTTGCATTGGGCTAAATTGTGGTCAATGTCATGAGACAAAGTGTATGTGATCTGCTGTATGGAAAGTGTATTTGCTCTGTAAATTTTCAACCAAATCATGATAAAAAAAAAATGACAGCAAAAAGTTCATATTTGCCCATAATTACATATCTGGCAACGAAATTATCTCTAAGATTTATAGAAAACTCCAACACCTCAACAGCAAAGGAATTAACAATCCAATTGAAAAATCGGCAGAAGACATGAACAGACACTTTACCAAGGAGAATATTCACTTGGCCAGCAAATACATGAAGAGATGCTCATGATTATTGGCCATCAGAGAGATGCAAATCAAAACAATGAGATGCCATCTCACCACAGCACTGATGGCAAGGTTCATCGAGACAGAAAATAACAAATGCTGGTAGGGATGTGGAGAGATTGGGACTCTCATATGCTGCTGGTGAGACTGTGAAGTGATAAAACCACTGTGGAAAGCAGTATGGCAATTCCTTAGAGAGCTGCGATTGGAGGTACCATTTGACCCAGCAATCCCATTACTAGATATATATCTTAGAGAGGTGAGAGATAGGACAGGAACAGATATATGCACACCCATGTTCATTGCAGCACTATTTAAAATAACAAAACGATGCCCATCAACGGAAGAGTGGATGACCAAACTGTGGTACATACACACAATGGAATGCTACGCAGCACTAAAGAGTAGTGCAGAGAGTCTGCAAAACACCGCACAGTATGGATGAACCTGGAGGACATTATGCTGAGTGAAATAAATCAATCACAGAAGGACAAATATAGTATTAGTCCATTGTTGTGGAGGGTCAAGGAAAGATTTATATATGGAGGGGAACTTTGTTGGTTGTAGAGGGGGGAGGGCAGGGAACACTGTGAAAAAAAATGCACTGACCCATGTCACTTTGTTGTTGTTGTTGTTATGTGCCGTCGAGTCAGGCCCGACTCATAGCAACCCCTCCTTGGGTTTCCGAGGCAGTATCACTGTGGAAGTAGATTGCCCCATTTTCCTTCCAAGGAGTGGCTGGTGGATTTGAACCGCCAGCCTTCTGGTTAGCAGTCAAGTGCCTTAGCCACTATGCTACTTTAGTTTTGTGTATTTCACATAAATTATATTTTATACATACATAAATTATATTTCAATAAAATGCATTAAAATTAATGTAACAAGTTAAATAAAATAATCTAAAAAGAAAGAAAGAAAAAAAAAACTTCACAGGGGAGGAAATGAAGTCTATTGTTATTCCTCACTAATATCCAGCACTTAGAATAGTTCCTGATACATATAGGTACTTAGCAATAAGTTTTAGAATGAATAAATTCAAATACATCTATGTGTTTTCCAAATTTTATACATTAAAAATAAATTTTAGCAATAGAAATGTTAAATCTATTTTAATTTTTTTTTTTCTTCCAAAAATCTACAATAGGCCTAAGCATTCAGGTGAAAAACTTAATGTCAGATTTCTAGGTTTTGAAGTTTTTGAACTTCCTTCCACTATTAGAAATAAGGTACCTAAAATATTTTTATTACATATATTTTATTCATATATTTTATTCATTTTATGTCTCTTAGTATGTATACTTTTGAATAAGTCCCTTCACAGATGTATGATTTCATAATTAGAGGCAAAAGCTAACAATCTTAACTATAATAACTTTATTTGTTTCAAATATATTTCCAGGGATTCTTTTTCCATATCTTCTTTTGAGAACTTTTATAAAAGCAATAAAATCCTAACTTATACATGCTATCTAATTGGACCCGACTCATAGCGACCCCTCCTTGGGTTTCCCAGGCTGTATTACTACGAAAGTAGATTGCCCAACCTGCCTTCCGAGGAGTGGCTGGTGGGTTTGAACTGTCAGCCTTCTGGTTAGCAGTCAACTGCCTTAGGCACTATGCTACCAGCGCTCCCAACTTATACATAGTATGTATTTATTTTTTTTTATAAAGGCTATTCTATCTGATTCTTGTAGGACACATAGTTTTCCCTGCTGTAATATGAAATGAAATTTTTTCTTATGTTTTTTTTTTTAACTACTCAAAGAGAAAATATTACTATTACCTTATGCTTGAGAATCATCATTATCTACATATATATCATTTTATAGCATTTATTTTAATTTAAATACAAAATCACTATCTTTATGTAAGCTCTCACTGCAGCCTTAAAAAAAAATGCCATCAAGAAGTTGAATCCAACTCACAGTGACTGCCATTGGTTTTCCAAGGCTGTAAATCTTTATGAAAATAGAATGCCTCATCTTCCTCCCACAGAGCAGCTTGTCAGCTTGAACAAGCAACCTCTGGTTAGCAGTCAAATGCGTTAGCCACTATACCACAATAGCTCCTTGACTGCTGCCTTACAAACCCACATTTCCCTAGGCCACACCCTCCCACACATTTTTCTTACACTCCTTAGTAATTATTTTACCCTTATGTTTCAGTCTCAAAACTGCAAAATGGGTACTTCTGCATTCTGTTTCTCTGTTGATGGTCTTCCTAGCTATCGCATTGAGAAAATACCAGCAAATTGAAATGCCTACAAAAGCTCCTACCACCTCAGCTGTTCTCCAGTCTGCACCAATGTACATCTTCTCTGCTTTCCTTCTTGCTACTAGAGAGGAAATGTTCATGCTGTTCCCAGAAAGTCTGGTGCGTTAGAACTTCTGATATTTTTGGCTAGCAGCCAGCCAAATGCATTAAACACTTTGCCATCAGAGCTCCTTCCATGTGATACACTGTATATATATTTAAATACATGATTTTGTTTGTTTGTTTTGTTTTGTTTGTTTCCCTATATTCTATAAAAAACAAAAACTCAGTGGTTTGGAATCGATTCCTACTGTGGTACAGCGCCTAAGGCATTTGACTGCTAACCAGAAAGCTGGCAGTTCAAATCCATGAGCCACTCCTGGAAGGAAGGTTGGGCAATCTTCGGAAGCCCAAGGAAGGGTCACTATGAGTTGGATCCAACTCAAAGGCAGTGAGGTTTGTTTTTTTTTTTTTTTTTTTTTTTTTAAATAGCGACCTTAAAGGACAGAATAGAACTGCCCCATAGAGTTTCTAAGGCTATAATCCTCACAGAAGTAGATTGTCACATTTTTCTCCCATGGAACAGATGGCGGGTTTGAATCCCTGAACCTTTGGTTAGCAGCTGAGTGCTTAACCACTGTGTCACCATGGATCCTCTCCATGTCATATTTTGTTTTTGTTTTGTTTGTTGTGTGCCATCGAGTCGGACCCGACTCATAGCGACCCCTCCTTGGGTTTCCGAGGCAGTAACACTACGGAAGTAGATTGCCCCATCTTCCTTCCGAGGAGTGGCTGGTGGGTTTGAACCGCCAGCCTTCTGGTTAGCAGTCAAGTGCCTTAGCCACTATGCTGTTATATCTCCAGCACCTACAATCGTGCCACAAACATAATGGTCACTCAATAAATATTGGTGGAATTGTAGGATAAACAAAACTTACCTTTATTTATTTATTTTTATTTTTTATTATGATTTGGGTGAAAGTTTACAGAGCAAATTGGTTTTCCATTCAGCAGTTCACAAACATCCAGACATTGATTGCAGTTCCCACAATGTGACAGTACTCTTCCCACTTCCTCTTCTGGTTATGATCTCCCTTTGTCCTTCTTTCCTATCCATTCCTGCCTTCTGAGCTTTATCCCTGGACAAATACTGCCCTTTTTATCTCTTATGGTTGATTTTTCTAAGGAATGCTACCTCCCTGTGTTATTGTTCATCTCAAAAACTCACTCCCATCGAGTTGTTCCTGACTCATAGCAACCCCTCCTTGGGTTTCCTAGGCAACATCTCTATGGAAGTAGATTGCCCAGTCTTCCTTCTGAGGAGTGGCCGGTGGGTTTGAAACACCAGCCTTCTAGTTAGCAGTCAAATGCCTTAGGCATAATGCTACCAGAACTCCCATTCTTCACCTAGTAGGTCTATTTTTTGGTTGAAAGTTGAACCATGACAATGAAATTTATCTTTACTTTAAAATTATTCTAATATATGCAGTTGAAGCACATTTAATTTGGGGTTAAAATTTCTTTTATAATTTATGCACCTAAAATTAGCAACCAAGTTAAAATTAATTAAGATAATTAGAGAAAAGAATGTTTTGACAAAAATTGTTAGAGATGAAGGTAGTTTTCTACAACTCCCATTCTCAATGTTCTGTCATATTTGTCAAAAGCAATTTGAAATATATACTAGAAGTAATTCATTTTTCTTTTTCTTTTTTTTTTCTACTGACCAACACAGCAAAAGATTGTGTGTAGTTATAAAATTTAAAGTGAATCTGCATTTTAATCCAGCCTGTAGTTTTTATATTTTGGGGCATTTTATTATTATTTCTTATACATTTATATTCTGAGATCTAAATCTTCATCTTAGCTTAACATTTTATATGTAATATCTATACAAAAACAAACCAAACCCACTGTCATTGACTCAATTTTAACTCACAATGAACCTATAGGACAGAATAGAACTACCCCATAGAGTTTCCAAGGCTATAAATCTTTACAGAAGCAGACTGCCTCATCTTTCTCCCACGGAGCTGCTGGTGGGTTCAAACTGTCAACCTTCTGTTTAGCAGGTTTTACCACAGCATGACCACAAAGCACACACAAATATACACAAAAAGTCTTTTGTAAATATCTTTTGGGGTGTATTCTGGTTACTTCGTACTGCTCTAACAGAAATACCATAAATGGGATGGCTCGAACAAACGGGGATTTATTCCCTTACAATTTTGGAGACCAGATGTCCGAGTTCAATGTGCCAACTCTAGGCGCTGGGTGAAAGCCCCTCAACCTTGGGCTTTAGCTCGCCTGCTGCTCCGGGCCCACTGAAGCTGGAAGTTTTTCTTCACTCAGGCAGCTGCAGGCTGCTGAGGCTGACAAACCCAAGGTTACAAGTAAAAAGGCATAGTCCCAATATTACCAAACAACATGGCAGGCCACTAATTAAAGTCCACAAAAAGTCCCAAGGTTGGCAGGGCATAGCAAGCTGCTGAAAAATAACTTGGCTACATGCAGGGTTCAAGCAGGTCATAAAGCTAGGGACCATTTCCAAAGCTTCTCCTTACATATGGGAAGCAGACCGCATCCCTACATCAGCTACTCAGCTGCTCACAGTAGATTCCACCATGCAGTTGATTGCCACTCTCATCATTTGGAATAACTATCACCAGCTGCACAGCCACTCAAAACCAGGCCCAGCCAAGTTGACACACAACCTAAACTACCACAATTCCAGCCCTTGTCAACTCAGCACCTGTATAGATCTTCATTGGGTGGCAGCTATACAGATCTCCTGGCAACCCACTCCACCAGGAAGCCACCTTCCCAATGGCATCGAAGAAATTCAAATTTGGATTTTTTTTTTAAAAAGGGTCAAGATATATCTGTGAAATGTAATGGATGAAAACATGTGAAAGAATATAAAATATTAATGCAAATACTTCAAAGCTGGTAGAGATCAAAACAATTTAGACATCAAACTCCTAGAAGTACCTAACAGGTAGAAACAGCAAGTTTAACGTAACATGATAAGGATTAGTAGGGACAAATATAAAGTTCTGGTATTCAATTTAGTAAAAACAACTCTACAAGTATGAGATTGGGGCAGTGTGTCTTAACAATAGCATCTACCAAAGACATGGATTTAAGAGATCACAGCATGAGAAGTATTGTATTTCTACCAGAAAAGAAAGGAAGAAAAAAAAAATTACTTTTAAATTGTAAGAATGAAAGATACTGAGTGAAGTGATGATGGTGTCTGCTTTGTGCTCTCCAACTCCTACGTGTAGTAATATTTTCAGTTTTTAGAACGTAGATGTTGCCAATTGAAATGTGCTCCGAAGAGATGACCCATATGTTAAGTAGATTTAAAATGATGTTAGCTAGTAAAAAATTAACAGATTAGGAGGATGCCTAACCCACAGGGGGCAAAAAAAAAAAAAAAAAAGATAGAAGGTCATAAACTGTAGTAACTATTTTCAAATATGTGTAGGGTTGCTCTATGCAGAGAATTATACTTGTCCTAAGACCACTCAAGTGCACAAAAAAAAAAAAAAAAGACGAAACTCACTGCCATCAAGTCAGATCTGACTAATAGCAAACACTCCTTGGGTTTCTGAGGCAGTATCACTACAGAAGTAGATTACTCAATCTTCCTTCCGAGGAGTGGCTGGTGGGTTTGAACTGCCAGTCTTCTGATTAGCAGTCAAATGTACAGATAATATTAGTGATTCCATATGTAAGCATTATGGTACATAGATAATCTGAATCTTTCCTTATCTATGAAACATTTAGATACTACTAAATTGCAACAAAAGTATCAAGAACTTACAAAAATGCAAATAAAAAGAGGAACAGAATAGGATTCTGAAGCCAGAGTGGGCACTTAATGCTAAAGGTGTGCTATTCATCTTATTAGTTACATGGAGTTGGTTCCAATTTATGGAAACTTTACATACAATAGAACTAAAAGTTGCCTGTTCTTGACAAGTCTCCATGATTTTTGATATGTTTGTGCCCTATCAGGGCAAAAATGGATATCAGCACCTAGAAGGGTGTATGAAGGAAAAAAAAAAGGAAGTGGCTTTGATCTGCAAAAGGTAGGGAGAAGAGCTGAAGGTGAAACCTCTGGTGGTGTAATGCATAAGGCATTTGACTGCTAACCCAAAGGCTGGCAGTTCAAACCCACCAGCCACTCCTCGGAAGGAAGATTGGGCAATCCAGTTCTATAGTGATACCGCCTCGGAAACCCAAAGAGGGGTTGCTAATAACTCTGATCTGACTTGATGGCAGTGAGTTTGGTTTTTGGTTTTTGGAGAACTTACTAGAGTCTCTTTCTCAGTAAATGTGTGGAGGTTAAAAAATATCCTTCTGACTGCAGCAAGGAGATCCAAAACCCAAACTCAAACCCAACCAAACCCACTGCCATCGAGTTGGATCCAAATCACAGGGATACAAGGAGGGAGGAAACCCCTTCTTGGATTTCCTAGGAAGTATCACTACAGAAGTAGATTGCCCAATCTTCTTTCCAAAGAGTGGCTGGTGGGTTTGAATGGCCGGCCTTCTGGTTAGCAGTCAAATGCCTTTGCACTACCCTACCAGAGCTCCCAGAAGAGCCAAAGAGGAAGCCTATCTTCCAAGGTTATAGGTGGGAAAGTAACCACAGGAAGAGCAGTGATAGCTGATTCTGAGGATCATGATTAAAGTCCCAACCTCATCTAACTAAGTCTATTTATTATGGTGTCAATGCAAAAAATGAGCAATCTGAGAAATTCCAAGACAAGAAATTGAATTAAAAAAGGGAAGTTTTATGCCCAAGTGAAAGAAATGCAATGTTGCTCAAGAAGGGAGCCCTTCAGTTATTGCTCCTTGGGATTTTTATGGATTAAATCCAAATAAAAATGAGATTATAATAGAAAGAAAAATATCAAATACACAAGGAAACCAGCCACCATGAGTGAGAAACAACAAATATTAGATTAGAATGTCAAGGATTTCAGCTATTAGAATAGTCAGACACAAAATATAAAATAAATATACATTAAATTATTCAAACAAATGCACAATGGCTCCAAAACATGAGCAAAGGATCAGAGATTGTTAAAGTGTCAACAACACAAAACAAAATACATCTCCGAATCTGGGTTAAGAAAGGGAGAAGCTTTATTCAGAAATGAAGGTGATTGTAAGGAGGAAGAGCTCTGGTAGCACAGTGCCTAAGGTATCTGACAGCTAATCTGACGGTTGGTGGTTCAAACCCCCCAGCTACTCTGTGGAAGCAAGACTGGGTAAAATACTCCTGTAAAGCTTTACTGTCTGTCTCTATGAGTTGGGGTTGACTTGATGGCAGTAGTTTTGGTTTTTTATAAGGGGGAAGAGACTATTACAATGGGGAAAGAGCCTACTGTAAGGGGAGAATGAAAAGAGCATAAGATCAACAGCATCACAAGAGTTAATAAAAAAATATAGTGGCAGGTGTGAGGCAGAGGGCTTTAGGAGGGCTGGAATGTTGGCTCAGGCTGAGGGTAGGCCAAAAATCAGTTAACTTGGGAGAAAGAGAAGTAAGGGATGAGAGAATCTTACCAAAAATTTGGTTAAGATTAATTGTATTTCTGATAGATCAGTGAGGACAAACAGTTCAGTTAACTATTCACGAGACAAAGAAGGAGAAATTGAATAGTCATCTATGTCTGACTTTTTCATAGATAAACAAAGGGATCATCCGTGAGTATCATCTAAATCATATGGTGAAGATTAATTATTTGCAGTAAGCCATTTTTCTAAAACAAAAGGTGGTGTTTTGGTGTCTTGGTTCTCTAGCACTACTATAACAGAAATACCACAAATGGATGGCTTAACAAACAGGAGATTATTCCAAAGTCTGAATTCAGAATGCTGGCTCCAGGAGCTAGGTGAAGACCCCTCGACCTTGGAGTTCAGCTCTGCTTCTTTGTCCAGGTTCACTGGAGCAAGTGGATTCTTCTAACTCATCAGGTAAAATGGCACTATCCCAAAATCAAATACAAGAACAATCCTAAAATCAGAAGGCCACGTGGCAGGGCACTGGTTCAAGTTCAGGAACTGGAAATGAAGAATAAGCCAAATGCAGGATCCAATTGTGCCAAAAGCCAGAGATCTTTCGCAAAGCTTCTCCCTGTATACGGGAAGCAGGCCACACCCCAAAGGCAGCTCTCCTTCCACTGATTAACATCTCACAGCAGATACCACTATGGAGTTGATTACCCAAGCTCATAATGGGGAATAGCTACATTCAGGTGCCAAACCACTCAAAATCACAGCCCAGCCAAGGTGATACACAACCTTAACTACCACAAGGGGTTTATTTAACTGTTACTGTTTCCAGCATCATAAGCATCAGGTAAAATTCAATATTATCAAAAATGATCAAGCATATTTGAAAAAGAATCCAAAAAAAAAAAAAAACTACTAGAAATAAAGTATATAATCATGAAATTAAAACCATAGCATGATGTTTCAAAATCTGATTATGTATAGTTGACTAGAGAATTAGTGATCAGGGAAATGTAACTGAAGAAATCACCAACAAAACAATAGATTGACTCAAGTTGATGGAAAAAGAAAAAAAAGGTTGTGAGAGGTAAGAAGAAAAAGAGTCAGAAGGTATAATATATTTGTAATAAATGTCTTGAAATGATGTAAGAGAGATTGGAGAAAAGGCAATGTTAAAGTTAATAGATGAGAATTTTTCAGAATTATTCAGAAATCAATTCTCAATTTTAATAATATTCATGAATTTCAAGTAAGAAGGAAACTCTGGTGGTGTGGTGCCTAAGGCATTTGACTGCTAACCAGAAGGTTGGCGGTTCAAACCCACCATCCACTCTGCAGAAGACAGACTGGGCAGTCTACTTCTGTAAAAATTTATGCTTTGGAAACCCAAGGGGGGTCACTATGAGTGGGAAATTGACTCCATGGCAGTCAGTTTGGTTTTAGGAGCTCTGGTGGCATAGTGCCCAAGGCATTTGACTGCTAACAAGAAGGGTGGCTGTTCAAACCCACCACCCACTCCTCAGAAGAAGACTGGACAATCTACTTCTGTAGAGATACCACCTCAGAAACCCAATGAGTCACTATGAGTAGAATTGTTTCATAGTAATGTAAAGTCTGTATTTTCTTATTATTAGACAAAACCCAGACCACTTAATTGTGGTTACAGATTATAATACAAATGCTATGCACAAAATATTTGTGCATTATTATTATACTACTTTTTTGGTTTTATTGTTACGAAGCTTCTTTAACTCTAGCTGGAAGAGAAAAGACTTAGCTTGAATGCTATCATGAGACTTATATTTCCCAGAAAACTTCCTCTCTGAGGTTGTTCCTTGTGTCCTATTATGTGACATTCACTCCAGGTAGAACAGCTGGAATTTAAAATCATTTGCGTGCTGACTCACCAGTATTTTTCTACTTACTCATGACATGATCACTTCTATGTTGTTCCTATTTTCTTATCAGTTGTTGTTGTTATGTGCCCTCGAGTCAGCCCCAACTCATAGCAACCCCTCCTTGGGTTTCCAAGGCAGTATCACTACTGAAGTAGATTGCTCAACTTTCCTTCCGAGGAGTGGCCAGAAGACATGTGAAATTAAAAAGTTCAGTCCTTCAAAGCATTACATTTTCACCTTGAAGCTAGTCTAAATAGAACAGTCTTGTGTTTGTGTTTGTGCATGTGTGGAAGGAAAATTTAACATTTAATAAATCTTTACTTTAGTAAAAGTAAAATCTTTACTTCAGTAAAAGCCGACAAGTTGCTCCAAGTACATACCCTGTGATTTTCCTTTTTAAAATATACATTTTCAATATCATTTGACTTTAATTTCATCTGAATAAGTATGATTTTATCAAAGAATAAAAATTGTACAAACATGTTAGGATAAATATTAAATTTTATTCAAAGTTGCATTGCCAAACCCAATCACTTATTATTAGAATCCATTTATTTCTAGATCTCACCCCCTATCCTTAACAAGAGTTGGAGGGTTCTTAATATAGTTTAATCATACCACATGTGGTATTTGCATCATAATTTTTATGAAACATAGCAATCTGCTAAGATTTTAAAATATATTTATGTTCAGCTATTACCCAAGAATCCCTTGTGATGGAAATGAGTAATGTTTATTACTGAAAACAACTGATATAACATATAAGCATCATCCATGTTATTAAATAATTTTCATAAACATTACTTTAACTGGTTGTTAACATTGCATAGATGAACTGTAATTTATTCAAAATTATCTCAGTGTTGATTATATAGATTATTTTAAATTTATATATGAATGGATTAAAATATATTTTAAAAATCCAATTTTGTAGATATTGATAAGTTTTAAAAGATGCAGTTGTGTTGACTCTTGAGCAAGAGTTAAAGTATAAAATGGTCCTAAAACCCTGAGATGACAGATATTTTCCTCTTCTGTTCTTTTAGCCATTGATTAACTGACACAGCATCTGTAGCCTATAAAGAAAATCTGAAGAACTGACCAACATTGTTGGATTTCATAATTTTATTAAAAAATATATAATCGACTTATTATAATTTGCGATTATTTAGAAGGCTCTAATATGTGTTTTCTATTTATTACTATCGGGTTTTTGGGGAGGCAGAAGATTTTTATAACCTCAGTTTTTGAGAATTTTGAAGACTATTAATTCCACCCAATTCATAGAAGAATAAATTATTTTAAGAAAGAGAAAAATCACATTGTATTTGATTAGGGGGGTTGTGGTGAGGAGAGATATTTTGTCAAAATTCAATTCAGACATCCCTCTGGAAAATTAAAACAGTTGGGATTGCATAGTATCCACTTATCCAATTTCTGCCTCACTGTGTCTTTTTTATTTGAATTAATCTGGGTAATGAACACCCAAACCAAATTATTGTGGGTTGATTACCCATGAAAAGTGGGTTAATTGTTTAATAGCCATGGGTGCAAGTGGGTATAGGTATTTTAATATACATAAATTTCTACTTGGCACATTTGACAGTAGCATAAAATACATATACATTGAAATCAACAATACAATTTCACATTAAAAGTTGATTAATCTTCTTGTTAGCATAATTTAATTGTCTGTAAAATTGGTTGCTAAACACTGGAAAAATAATCATCTATTATAATTGTTTCCGTTTTTTTTAAAAAAAGGATAAATGAGTGTTTTCTGAGTCATAAACAAATAAATCTTGATTTTGAGAAAATATGGGAAGAGAAAGAGATATTTAGTGCTACATACAATCAAAGGCAAATGTAACAAATGGTTGTATCCATTATCAGCTCAGCTTATTATTATCAGACTTGGGTAGAGTCAGACACAGCCATTCACATTTCTATGCAGTTTAAAGTGCAAACTACATAAAAGCATTCCATTTCTAAGGAGAAATATGGCATCTAGTTGAGCAATGCTGGCAAGCTTCTACATGCTCAGGGCAAGAAAAATGAATCCGATAAAGAAACATCAACTGGAGTCATGTTTTCTAATTTATTTTCTAAGGTCATTAAAGGGGAAGACCTGATTAGAAAATAGCTGCTCAAGCCATTATCTTTCTTTCACTTTCAATAAAGGTGCACAACATTTCACTGAAAATTGCTAGCATTCCGCTTTCCTCTCAGGGTGGAAGCAATGGACACAGTGCAAAGATTTGGTGAATGGATCCATTACAACGTTATACCCTTTCTTTGTTGTTGTTGTTACGTGCCGTCAAGTTGACCAGACTCATAGCGACCCCTCCTTGGGTTTCCGAGGCAGTATCACTACAGAAGTAGATTGCCCCATCTTCCTTCTGAGGAGTGGCTGGTAGGTTTGAACTGCCAGTCTTCTGGTTAGCAGTCAAGTGCCTTAGTCACTATGCTACCAGAACTCCCTTATGCCCTTTCTTTAGAGGGGGAAAACATGGAACACAAGGGAACATCAAAATAACAACAACCAAAAAGGGTAGAGGACAGGAGACACAGTATGTTGCATCAACTGGGAAGTTGCAATATTGACAAACGTTTTAAAGTTTAAAAAATTAACAATGAGACCAACCTAAAGGCTATACTTGATTGTCATATCATCTCAAATTTTGTTTCTTTCTGTGTTTTATTTTGCTATTTTCATTGATTTATATTTCAATTGATTCTTATTTACGTCTTACAGAAAAGTGGAGTTCAGCCTGGTGTTGATTTTTGCTCTCATAAGAGTGAAGAAGGAATAATATAAACTAAAACCAAACCCACTGCCATTGAGTCCATTCTAGCTCATAGGGACCCAATAAGACAGAGCAGAACTGCCCCATAGGGTTTCCAAGGCTGTCAGTCTTTACAAAAGCAGACTGCCTTATTTTTCTCTGGCTGAGCTGCTGGTGGGCCCCAAGCACTGACCTACTGTTTAGTAGCAGAATACTTAAAATGACTGCACCACCAGAACTCCTTAGGAATAATACACAGTGTCCTTTAAAACTAGTTAACTTTCCAGGTTCAGTAATTACTGATGGAGAAGCATCTTTGTTGCTCTGGCCTAACTAAATTTCCTTCAGCTGAATGTTACTGAAAAACAGCATCACAGAAATCTAGATAATTCTAGTTCTGGGTGAAAACCAGAGAGAACCTCTTTGTGTATGTGGGGTACCTATTCCTTTCTTCTGTAAGAGTCAGGAAGATTTAGCTCAGCCTCACAACCAGCAGACTTAGAATGATACTCGGCCCTGAAACCCACAGGGACTTAATTACAGCTGATTTGCCGTTTCCTGCTCTTCTTACCTCTTCAGTGCATTAAGGCTTAGCTTTCACAGCTGAGACACCTTCCTAGACTATGCCCACAAGAAAGCCAGACCTAAGAACCCTTCACTACTGGCCATGAAGCTAAAATAGAAACAAAAACAGCAAAGAAAGAAAGAAAAAAAAAAAAAAAAAAAAAACCTGCCTACAAATGCTCACACTTAAAAGGAGCCAAAGACTTCTGACAGGATGAAAGAAGTGGTCATTGGGGAGCTTCAGCAGAATTTCACCGAGAGAAATACAAAAACACTCAGCATCAGAAAAAGTAAGACCAGACTGACTGTGCGTGGGATTTTGTAAACCTTACCCAAGGCAGCAGCATGGACCTAGCAGGGCCTGGGCTGCTCAGCTCTGCTCCTCTCTGCAAACTAGCCAGATGACACTCCTACGTGACAAGATGTATTCCCGATTGTACATATTAATTTTGATGCTTGCCCAGAGCCACCATTTCTCATTCTCTGTCAACCGTGTGGTTAATTATGTACTATAATATTTAAATTACAATTCTGATTATTTTTGAAAGATAATTAGACTAAGAAAAGGAAGGAGACAGAGTTGCAATGAAGGTTGTTCTGAAGGTTCTGGTTATAGAAGGAAGACAATATATTTTCCCAGAAGTGAGAACCATTTGTGGCACAGCTGTGCCATGGGAAACTTCAACGAACTCTTTGGAACCGTGCATTAATTTTAATTAAGGAGGGGCCATCTGGTTCAAGTGAAAAGAGAAAATATGAAAATTTTTATTAGCTGACTTACTGTCAGTTATACATGCACTTCTGAAATACATTCTCTGTATTTTCCATCCTTTGTTTCAGAGCTTTCATTTTTCCAAAAACATAAAAAGGACATCCTACTCTTGTCCCTGTGCTTCATTCACTCAGTATCTTAAACTCATTTGATATAAAATCTTACTGTTAATATGCAGTTATTTCATCGTTTCATTGTCTCTACTGTTTGCCCATCAGAATTACCATAAAATATTAGATGAAGTCAGGTCTATGGATACTTGGTCATTTTTTAATTCCAACAATGCAGTTATTCATGTAAATTTACCTCATGCATTCGTGTAATTATTGAACCTATTAGTAGGTGGATTTGTGCCAAATAGGGAATAACTATTCAATTAAAAGAAATTAGCTCTTAATGTGTTTCTCTGGCAGTATCAAAGACATATTTGGCATGAGGCAGTAATTTGTTTTTATTTTAAAATCTGTTTCCATGATTTCTTTTCTTCACACAAACTAACAAAGCCAAGTAGAAATAATCATTCAAGTTACATGTTCAAAAATTAACACTCAAGAGCTAAAGCATATTTCAGGTTACAACACTACTCTCAATTTTTTTTCCTCCCTTCTCTCTCTCTTTAAATCTCTTTCCTTCTTTTTTTTTTTTTTTCCTTCCTACCTTTATCCATTTAATACATATTTGAGCCAAGATTGTATTTTGTCAGGCACAGGATTAGGAACTATAGGATCAAATGGAAAAAAAAAAAAAGTGGCACAGTAATACCAATAATAAGAAAGCAACTATGATCTTACCCACTGTGAAAAATGCTGTCCCATGTGTATTTCTTCTACTTTTCTAGAAATTACTGGTGATAAATACAGTTAACTATCTTATTCTAGCTGCTCTGTGCTTCAAGGAAGCTGGATAAAGGTCAAATTACCATGAAATTCTTAGTAATCAGAAAAGTAGTCTCCAATCTTTTATTGTCATGTGAAATTCAACTGAATTTTCTGAACACTAATAAATTATTATTTTTTGAAAGTATTTACAAAACTATAGCATAACAACTAAAAGTACTTGCTTTGACTTCAGACAGATCTAGGTCCTAATATCAGGCCAGCACTTAATTTAATAGCTGTGAGATTTTGTGCAAATCATTTACCAGGTCTAAGTGTTAATTTTCTTATCAGTAAAATGTGATACAACTGCTTTGTTCTGGGAATTAAGGGAGATGATATATATAATGTGGTCACTGTGAAGACTGGCTCATATACTTAACTATATCATTATTACTGTTATAATTATTATTACAAAATTGAAATAGCTATTCTTCTTGCTCAAAAGTCACTGACAGGGAATCCCTCCATATGCAAAAGATGGATTTCCTAACAAGAATACCATTCAATATAACTAGAGGAAGGCAGGTCCATCTATTCTCTTAGTTCTATAAAGGATAGTCTATATTTCTCTAAATGCTGGATTTTGGAATACAGTAATGTCTTTAATGATTAAATAGACTCTTGGCTAAATCAATATTAATGCAAAGAAAAAGGATATGTGACTGGACTCAGGAATGTAATCTTTATATCGCATTGATTATAATTGAAATTCACAAAGAGTAAACGAGGTTGTTGGCTCTTTTGAAGTGGCTAGGTTAGGTTCTACCTAACCAATCAGAGATAATCTCTTGCTCTATTGCCCTTTGTAAAATGGTTTGCTAGGAAAATGCTCAAGTCCCTAGACAGTGCTTATCATGTGTCTGACTTGTCTAGAGAAGATAATAATCAAGAGAGTCAGAAAGATAATGAAAAATCATAATGAGCTTTTTGTGACTTTTTCAAAAGATTATTCTAGCCCTTAGTAGTAAAACAAATTGCAGTGGAAGCATCTATAGCAACATATATAATAATTTAATTATTGTTGGATGACCTCATGAAAATATCTAATGCCCATTGGGAGGTTGTTTCCCTCAGTGTGGTTATTATGGTGACCAGGATAAAGCTGTACACTAACTTGATTATTCTTACCCTAAATACTTTGCTTCCTTTCAACCATTCCTTTCCAATTTTTATTTTAAAATGTCAATCATATATAGCTAGTTAGTTTTTTGAGATCTCAAAAGACACCCAAAACAGAAAACATGGTTTCCTAAACCTGGAACCTATATATCCTATGTTTATAAATTGTGTTGTTTGCTCTTACAATTCTGTTATTAAAAGAAAGCCAGCGAGATGGATCAAAAGAAAAGCACATCTCTAGATACTTTCACATCAGCAAATGCAAACAATCAGTACAAAATAATCAAGTTACAGATGCAACAATGTATGGACTTTCTAACAGGATATCCCAGATCTTAGATATCCCCATTTCATAATGTAAAGTCTAAAAATGTCAACTGCCAACTGAAAAACACTTCAAGCTTAATACACAGAGCTATCCTCATCTCATAACCAGTAGTGCATAATAATAATAATAATAAATACTGTTCCATCCTGGAAATGGCCTGATTACATTATTCATCAGTATACTGGATGTTCATATTCTGTTTTGTTGTTGTTTTAGTACTGTAGGTATGTGGAATAGCTGTCAGCTACTTGAAGGGCTAAGTGTGTCACATTTGAAAAGGCAAAACTTTCTTATACTCTGTTGATTGGCCTGAAATCCTATTTACTAATTTGTCAACTGAGTTATTGACCATATAGTCAGGTTTGTTTGCTTGACTTTGTTCTGGAACCAATTAAATATTTCTCTTTCTGCTAATGGAGTTTCAACCTCTTAGGAGAGGTACTAGGAGATTAGTAGGAATTTCAGATGACATATCACAGTAAATGCCATAAGTATCTTAAGCTTTTAATTTTGTTTTATAAGATACTTAATCTTTGTTGGTTATAAATCAATTGAATAGAAAAACCACATTTATTGAAAATCTTAGCCACAAAGAATAAGATAAGATAGATAACTATTATACAGTTGTTAACATTCAGTAAATAAGCCTGTGAGGAAAAAAAAATTATATATACATACTTATTCAATAACAATTGCTTTATTTTGTTTTGTTTTTTCTTATATGAAGGATTAGAATAAATACAGCCACCTTATGCTAAAGACCAATAGAATATTCGGAGCATATTAAGTGAGATTTAGTAACCATAAATTTGATATGTGTCTATGCTATAGCTGCTCATCTTCAGTAAATAGGTTTCTAATAAGCAGTTAGTATTTATTCAACAAAAGCAATTGTTACAATGAATAAATTAAATGCCTGTTCAGAATATTTCATCCAGCATAAAGAGATAGCACCCTTTTCCTGCAGTGCTAGAAATGCTCATAGTGATACTGGAGTGAAGTCTTTGCTCTAACACCCGGTTGTCAGTGGGAAGCACGCGTGCTCTGCAATGCAGCATGACCGACATTACACAGCAGGAGGAGTCACGGCCGTGAAGAATCAATCCAAGAATTTTGACAAGATTCTGTTGACTGAAATTGTTGCAGTTCTTAAACATCAACCCCAAAGACATGAAAAACAGAGCAAGTTTTCATGTATTTCACCAAGTCTGGAAGAAAAAGGCTTCAATATTTGCTTAGATTTTGTGGCCATGTGGTTTCCAGTTATCAAATATGACATTCAACATAGAAGGTGATTTGCCAAGTCACCACTTGGCATCTGTATAAAATTTAGCAATCATGGATGCTGCTTCAGGATGTTTCTGAAGTTATTATGAGTGCCACTGATGTATTTCAACTGGTTTCTCAATATTGTTCAATTTTCCTTATATGTTTTTGTTGTAGAAAAAAATTACACACTTTGATCATTTAATGTTGGCATTATCTTGGCTCTATTACGCTATAAACTTCAATGATGGAGTAGAATCCAGTATGTTATCCAATCTCTCTATCAGCCCCACTCACTTCACTTAACAACAACAACAAAAAAAAAAACTCACTGTGGTCGAGTCAGATCCGGCTCATAGCGACCCCTCCTTCGGTTTCCGAGGCAGTACCACTACAGGAGTAGATTGTGCAACGTTCCTATCCAATCTCTCTATCAGCCCCACTCCCTTCACTTAGACGGGGATATTTTTTCAGATAGTACCTGTTGGTTGTGCAAGTTGAGGTGAATGAATAGCTTGTAATTCATAAACAAAGGTAATTCTGTTCTTATTTGGACTCTATATAGCAAGCATCTTATACAAAAGCTTAGTTTTCACATTCAGTCAGAAATTAAAAGGCTGCCTTCCCCTAGTGAGCAGGGAAGTCATTATAAGGCAATATGTTTTCCTATTCATCACTGTCTTTTCTTACTTATGAGTAAGCACACGATTTTTGTCAACTTTTCTGTATGCAAAACAAGTACTATGAGGATCCTAGAGACTCTAACAGAATTACACTTAAGTAGCTGTAGCTGTCTATTGTATCACTTGTTGGTAAAATAAATCATGGCCTTTTTTAACTAACCTGTCAAGGCCTAGAATTATAAGCTAGTACATAGCCAAGTACAATATTCAGGAACTTGCCATGTAGTAAATAAAGAAATAATATGGAGAGACTCATTTCCATTCTTCTTAAATCCCAAAATTTACTTCTCAGAAAAGAGTAATTTCATGGAGATACTTTGAGAAAAGAAAGAAGGTGGTGGTAAACTACGTGCTAAGGAACCTATTGAGCAACTATAACGTGAGGGGCCAGGTATAGAGGAGGAGCCAGACACAACATGCTGTGTCAGTATGCTACCTAGACAAACGTTTGAGTATACTTCCAAGAAGAGAGAAAAGGAGAATGGTAACAGAATGCACAAAACAATCATTTTGATTTTCCACCAACTCCTTCCCACTCCTACCCACCTGACTCGAGGATTCACATAAGTATTTATTATCATTTGGAATTTCCCTCTTCCCTCCAGAAAACTAAATAGAAAGCACTGTGTGTGTGTGAGTGTGTAATCTCATATTTCATATGTGTTTGTCTAATTCTACCTATTTTAAAAAATTAATTATTTGAAAGAAGAAGGAAAATACACACAACTCAAATAAAGGAAGAAAGAAATAGTTAGAAATGTTGAAGGGCACCAAGAAACAAAACCCATCTCTCTTACTCACCTCACTTATCAACAATTTAATATATAGAATATAAAGTTAAAATAGCAGCTTCAGTAGACAAAATTCTATGATGGCCCTCCAGGTCTTCCAATCCCAAACTTTAGTGCATAATCTCTGGGACTGTGAATATAATAAATTTTACTTCCAAAATTGTTGCTTTTTGTATTTCTAGGTGCCATGGACTCATTTCTGACTCATAGCAGTACAACAGAATGAAACACTGCCCAGTCCTTCACCATCCTTACAATCACTGCTATTCTTGAGGTCGTTGTGGCAGTCATTGTGTCAATTCATCTCATCGTGAGTCTTTATCTTTTTTGCTTCTGTACTTTACCAAGCATAATGTCTTTCTCTGGGGACTGGTCCCTACTGACCACATGACCAAAATACAGAGGTGAAGTCCCACCATCCTCTCTTTTAAAGAGCATTCTGGCTATACTTCATCCAAGACAGATTTGTTCTTCTGGCAGGTCATTGTATATTAAATATTCTTTGTCAATACTGTAGTTCAAATACATCAATTGTTCTCTAGTCTTTCTTATTCATTGTCCAGCTTTCACATGCATATGAGGTTATTGATAATACCATGGCCTGGGGCACACATTTCTTGATCTTCAAAGTGACATCTTTGCTCTTTAACACGTTAAAGAAGTCTTTTGGAGCAAAACTGCCTAGAGCAATACGTCTTTTGATTTCTCGATTGATGCTTCCATGGGTATGTTGATTGTGGAGCCACTTAAATGAATTCGTTGACAAGTTCAATCCTTTTTCCCTTTATTGTGATGCTGCTTATTCATCCACTTGTGAGGATTTTTTTTGGTTTCTTTATGTTGAGGTGTAGTCTATACTTAGGGCTGTAGGTTTTGATTTTCATGAGTACGTGCTACACTTATAGCAAGCAAGGTTGTGCCATTTGAATTTCACAGGTTGTTAAATGAGTCTTTCCCCAATCCTAAAGTCATATTCTTTTTGATATAATCCATTTTCTTGGATTATTTGCTCAATAGACAGATTGAGTAAGTATAGTGAAAGAATACAACCCTGACACACACCTTTCCTGATTTTAAACCATTCAGTATATTCCAGTATTCTGTTTGAATTGTGTCTGTGTGTGTTCCTCATGAGCACAACTAAATGTTCTGGAATTTCCATTCTTTGCACTGTTATCCGTAATTCGTTATGATACACACATAGTCAGTGGAATACAAGGAAACTTATCTCTGGTATTCTGTGCTTCAGCCAAGATTCATCTGACATTAGAAATTGTATCCTTCATTCCACATCTTCGCCTGAATGCAGCTTGAATTTCTGGCTGTTCCTTGTCTACGTATTTCTACAACTATGTTTTTAAATTATTTTCAGCAAAATCTGACATGCTTTTGATATTAATTATATTGTTCTAAAATTTCTGCACTTTGTTGGGTTATGTTTATTTGGGTTGAACACAAATACGGATCTCTTCCAGTCAGGTGGCCAGATACTTACCTTCCAAATTTCTTGGCATAGACGAGTGAGTGCATCCAGTGTTATATCAATGGGTTTTCTTTCAATTCCTCGAGTCTTGTTTGTCTCCAACATCTTCAGTGCAGCTTAGAATTCTTCCTTAAATACCATCCTGAAATTGTTGAATATCATCCAATTCTTTTTGGTACAGTGGAACTATGTATTCCTGTCACCTTCCTTGGATGCTTCCTACATTGCTCAATATTCTGCCCATAGAATACTTCAATATTTCAACTCAAGACCTGAGTTTTTCTTCAGTTCTTTCTCCCTGAGAAATGCCAAGGCTGTTCTTTGCTTTTAGTTTACTAACTCAGTTCTTTGCACATTTCATTATAACACCTCAATCTTCTTGAGCTGTCCTTTGAAATCTTCTGTACAGCTCTTTTACTTCATCACTTCTTTCATTCGTTTTAGCTAGTATATATTCAGTGCAGTTTCAGAGCCTTTTTGCCATCCATTTTGTCTTTTCTTCCTTCCTTGTCTTTTTAGCAAACCTTTGCTTTCATCATGTATGGTATCCTTGATGTTATTCCACCACTTTTCTGTCTTTGGCTATTTGTGTTCGGTGTGTCAAATCTATTCTTCACATGGTCTCTAAATTTAGATGGGATATAATCAATGTCATATTTTGTTTGGCTTTTGCAGACTTGTTTTAATTTCCTTCAGCTTCAATTTGAACTTGCATGAGAGCGATTGGTCTTTTCCACAATCAGCTCCTGGCCTTGTTCTGACTGAGAATATTGAGCTCCATCCCACATTGCCTCTTTCCACAGATGTAGCCAGTTTGATTCCTATCTATTCCATCTAATGAAGTCTACATGTATAGCACCACTTATGTTGTTGAAAAAGGTATTTATAAGAAATACATGGTTGGTCTTGAAATATTCTATCATGTGTTCTCCAGCTTCATTTCTATCATCAAGGTTATATTTTCCAACTATTGATGGTTCTTCTTTGTTTCCAACATTCTCATTCCAATCACCAGGAATTATCCATGCAACTTGATTGCATGTATGACCAATTTCAGATGGCAGAAGTTGGTAAAAAATTTTAATTTCTTCATCTTTGGCTTCAGTGGTGGTGCATAAACTTAAATAATAGTTTTAATAACTGGTCTTCCTTGCAGTTGTATAGATTATCCTATCATTGACAGCATTGTACTTCAGGATAGATCTTGAAAATTCTTTTTGACTATGAATGCAATGCTATTCCTCTTCAATTTTTCATTCCCAGGATAGTTGACCATGTGATTGTCTGAATCAAAATGGCCAATACTAGTATATCTTAGCTCACTAATGCCTACAATATCAATCTTTATGTGTTCCATTTCGTTTTTGACAACTTCCAGTTTTCTTAGGTTCATACTTCATGTAGTCTGTATTCCATGTTCTAATTATGAATGGAGGTTTGCAACTCTTCTTATTTTCATGTGTGCCACATAAGCAGACATAAGCAACGTAGGTACCAAGAGCTTTTATCCAATCATGTCATTAAGATTGACTCTACTGTGAGGAAGCAGCCCTTCCCCGGTCCCATTTTGAGTGTCTTTCACCCTGAGGGACTCATCTCTCATCTTCTAGCAATGTTCTACTGCTATTCATAAATTTTTCATGGACAACTTTTTCAGAAGTAAATGACCATGTCCTTATTCCTATTCTGCCTTAGTCTGGAAGGTTTGCTGAAAACTCTTCATCCCGGGTTACCCTGTTGGTATTTGAAATACCAGTTACATTACTTCCATCACCATCACACAAGTCACCAGAGTGTAAAAAATTGAAAAATGAGTGGTGGACTCTCATGGTTAGGTTATTTTATATCATATAGTTGACTTTAAAGTTGGAAGATTGTTCAGGTGCGCTGACCTAATTGCATGAATCCTTTGAAAACAAAGTTTTCTCTAATAGGGCTTAGAAGAGAAAAGTCCAAGATTCCAAGCAGGAGAAAAATCACCTGCACTATTTTTGGCTTGAAAATGGAGGCTACATGATAAGGGATGTTGTTGTTGTTGTTATGTGCCGTCGAGTCGGCCCCAACTCATAGCGACCCCTCCTTGGGTTTCCGAGGCAGTATCACTACGGAAGTAGGATTGCCCAACCTTCCTTCCGAGGAGTGGCTGGTGGGTTTGAACCGCCAGCCTTCTGGTTAGCAGTCAAGTGCTTTAGCCACTATGCTACCAGAGCTCCCACATGATAAGGGATATGGGTAGCCTTTAGAGTGGAGAGCAAGTTCTAGTTTAAAGATAGCAAGGGAATGGAGATGTCAGTCCTACACTGGCAAAAGAATGTTCCAGTTACCAGTGAGCTTGGAAGAGAATACAAAGCCCAGATAAGAATCACAACACTAGACAACACTTGGATTTCACCTTAGTAGATTTTGAGCTAAAAACCCAGTTGTTCCATGTCTGGACTCCTGATCTACAGAAACTTTGAGAAAATAAATTTATGTTGTCTTATGCCTCCACGTTTTTGATAATATGTTATGCATCAATAAACAATGAAGCAAATAGAAAGTTTGTTGCCATTGAGTCAATTCATGGAAACCCCATAAATTGTAGAGTGGAACTACTTCAGAGAACTTTTTTTGGCTATAGTCTTTATGGAGGTAATTCACCAGGCCTTACTTCCATGGTGTTTCTGAGTGAATTTGAACCATCAATCTTTAGGTTAGTGTTGTTGCTGTTGTTAGGTGCTGTCCCGTCAGCTCTGACTCACAGTGACCCTATGTATAACAGAACAAAACACTGCCTGGTTCTGCACTATCCTCACAATCCTTATCATGGTTGAGATTATCCTTGCAGCCACTGTGTCAATCCATCTCTTTGAGGTCCTTTCCTCTTTTTGTTGACCCTCTACTTTACTAAACATGATACCCTTCTCCAGGGAAATGATCCTTTCTGACAACATGACCAAAGTAGGTCAGATGCAGTCTGAGCACTCTCACTTCTTTTCTTTTTTTTTGAAATCTTTTTTTTTTTTTAATTGTGATGTGGGTGAAAGTTTATAAAGCAAATTCACTTTCCATACAGCAGCTTATACACACTTTGTCTCATGACACTGACTACAGTTTACCACAATGCCACAGCTCCCCTCCCAATTCCTCCCCATAGTTATCTCTTCTTTGTGTCCTTCCCTCCATACATTCATGTCCCTAAGCTGTCTCTCTCTGCATACACAGCCTTTCTATTCTCCCATGATTGTTCTCTCCAAGGAGTGTATCTACCTAATATAAATGTTCACCTCATATGCTTGTTTTTTATTTGGCTGGAAGCCACAGGAGTGGGTTCAATTCCAGACCTAAAGGGCAGCTAGGGGCCATAGTCTCAGTGGTTCCATCAGTCTCTATCAAAACAACAAACCTGGTTCTTCTTCTTCTTCTTTTTTTTTTTTTTTAATGATTTTGAGTTTTGTACCACATTGTTCTCCTGTTCTATCCAGGATCTCCTACATAAATCCCCCTCTTTGTGCTCGACAGTGGTAGCCAGGCACCATCTAGTTCTTCTGGTCTCATAGTTGTATAGGCTGAGGAAAGCAAGTTGTACCAGTTGCTTGGACAAATTGTTTCCATGAATCTTTGGTTTTCTTTATTCTTTTTCTATTCTTTGTTGCATCTAGATGCACGCTTGCAAGTTTTAAGATCCCAATTACTACTTGTCAAAGTAGGACATGGAACAATGTTTTGTGTAGTATGTTATGCCAACTAAGTTTAATGGCCCCTGTGACCATGGTCCTAAGCCCACAAGTCCAACTACTCACTCCCTCTGGGTAGCTGGTTGGGGCCAAGAAGTGATTATAATCTTGTCCCTTGTCAGTTCTACAATATACCTGGAAATTCTTACAGAACATAGCAATACACTTGTGGAAACATTGTCTGCCAACCCTATACATGGTCTTGGGCACACTCCCCCTTACATAGTCATGCTAATAGTTCAGCCTGTCCACCCATCTATCCACCTGCATATCCATGTTTGCCTTCACTGACAATGCAGCACTGCATGTGCAAAAGGGTTCATCTTTATTGTCTGTACCTCCCATGCACTTTTCTATGTCTTCCTCTTCCTAAATGATCACTCACATTTGGTACATTGACCTTTTCCTCACCCAAATTGATACTTTTCTCTACCTATCTAACAGTGTTCCCTCCCCTCCCTTCCCCCCATGGTAACCAACAAAGAAAATTTAATTCCACATATAAACCTTTCCATGACTTTTTACAATGATGGACTAATACAGTATTATTTGTCCTTCTGTGATTGACTTATTTCACTTAGCATAATGTCCTCCAAGTTCATCCACATTATGTGGTGTGTTGCAGATTCTGTTATTATTTAGAATTGCATAGTATTCCATTGTGTGTATGTATCGTAGTTTGGTTATGTATTCTTCAGTTGATGGACACCTAGGTTGTATCTATCTTTTGGCTATTGTGAAGAGTGGTGCTATGAGCAGGGTGTGCATGTATCTATTCTTGCCCTGGCTCTCACTTCCTTTGGATATATATATATATATTAGTAGAATGGCTGGGTCAAATGGTATTTCTATTTCCAACTTTTTAAGGAATCACCATACTGCTTTCCACAGTGGTAGTATCATTTGACAGTCCCACCAGCATTGCATGAGTGTCCCAATCTCTCTGCATCCTTACCAGCACTTGTTATTTTCTGTCTTGGGGAACTTTGCTACCAGTGCTGGGGCAAGATGGTATCTCATTGTTTTGATTTGCATCTGTCCAAAGGCTAATGATCATGAGCATTTCTTCATATATTTGTCAGCCACCTGAATATCCACCTTGGTTAAGTATCTTTCATGTCTTCTACCCATTTTTAAATTGGGTTATTTGTCTTTCTGTTGTTGAGGTGTTGGAGTTTTTTATAAATTTTAGAGATAAGTCCCTTGTCAGATATGCCATTGCCGAATATTTTTTCCCAATTCATAGGTTCTCTCTTTACCCTTTTAGAAAAGTCTTTGGAAGCAAATACAAATGTAAATTTTAGAAGATCCCACTTCTATAGTTTATCTTCTGCTGTTTATACATTTTGGGTTATGCTTGATAATCTATTTATGCCATATATTCAAACAACCAAACTCACTGCCATATATTAGGGCCCCTAAATTTGCTACTAGTTTTTCCTTGAGGAACTTTATAGTTTTTGGTTTCACATTTAAGTCTTTGATCCTTCTGGAGTTAGTTTTTGTGTTTGGTGTGAGGTACAGATCTTGTTTCATTTTTCTGCAAATGGATATCCAGTTTTGCCAGCACCATTTATTAAACAGACATTCTCTTCCCCATTTAATGGATTTCTGACCTTTGTCAAAGATCAGCTGAACTTAGGTTGATGGATCTATTTCCGGGTTCTCAATTCTATTTCATTTGTCTATGTGTCTGTAATTATA
>NW_006921751.1:1734016-1774669 GCF_000298275.1 Orycteropus afer afer
TTTGTGTCCCTGGTAAGATTTGTTGCCAAGTATTTTATTTTTTTGGTAGCTATTGTAAATGTTATTGATTTCCTTATTTCTTTTTCAGCAATCTCTTTGCTGGTGTAGAGGAATCCAACTGATTTTTGGATGCTGCTCTTGTATCCTGCCACAATGCTAAATCTCTCAATTAGTTCCAGTCAATTTTTGACTGAGTCTCTTGGGTTTTCTAGGTATAGGATCACATGATCATCAAATTAGAATAGTTTGACTTCTTAGCAATTTCAATTCCTTTTATTTCCCTTTCTTACCTTATTGCCCTGGCTAGGGCTTCAAATACAATGCTGAATAGAAGTGGTGATAGAGGTCATCCTTGTCAGGTTCCTGTTCACAAAGGGAATGGTTTCTGTCTCTCTCCATTGAGAATAATGTTGGCTGTTGGTTTTGCATAGATACCCTTTATTATGCTGAGGAATGTCCCTTCTACTCCTATTTTGCTGAGAGTTTTCATAAGGATTGGATGTTGGATTTTATCCAATGTCTTTTCTGCATTGATAGATATGATCATGTGGATCTTTTCCTTTGTTTTATTTATAAATGGATGATGTTGATTGTTTTTCTAATGTTGAACCATCCTTGCATGTCAGATATGAACCCAACCGGCTCATAATGAAATATTTTCTTGATATGTGTTGGAGTCTATTGACTAGGATTTTGTTGAAGATTTTTGCATCTATATTTATGAGGGATAGTGGTCTATAGTTTTCCTTTTGAGTGATGTCTTTGACTGATTTTGGTATCATGGTTATGCTTGCTTCATAAAATAAATTAGGGAGGATTCCATCGTTTTCTATGTTTTGAAATAGTTTGAGTAGAATTAGTGTTAGTTTTTTTAATGTTTTGTAGAATTCTCCAGTGAAACTATCTGAGCCAGGACTTTTTTTGGTTGGTAGTTTTTTTATTACTTGTTAAATTGCTTCTCTTGTTATGGATCTGTTCAACTTTTCCACCTCAGTCTGTGTTATTTTAGGTAAGTGGTGTAGAAAACTTTCCATTTCTTCCAGATTTTCAAATTTGTAGGAGTACAGTTCTTCAGAGTATCCTGATATTATCCTTGTTATTTCAGTTGGTTCTCTTGTGATGTCACCCATTTCATTTGTTATTCATGTTATTTGTATTCTCTATCTCTTTTCCTTGTTTAAATTTGCAGTGGTTTGTCAATTAGCTTTTCAAAAAATCAACTTCTAGTCTTGTTGATTTTTTCTATTGTCTATTTTCTGTTTCATTGATTTCTCATCTAATCTTTATTATTTCCTGTCTTTTGATGACTGTAGGCTTTTCTTGCTGTTCTTTTGGTTGTCATTTGCTTGATATTTGATATTGCTAGTTGGAGATGTTGGTTTAAAGTGTTGATTTTGGCTCTTTCTTCTTTTTTGATGTGTGCATTGATTGCTATAAATTGACCTTTGATCACTGCTTTTGCTGTGTCCCAAAGATTTTGGTATGTTGTGTTTTCATTCTCTTTTGATTCAAGGAATTTTTGAATTTCATTTTTTATTTATTCTCTTACCCCGTCCTTCTTAAGCAGGGTGTTGTTCAGTTTCTATGTGTTTCTTCTTTTTCTGTTGATGTCATATTGCTGATTTCTAATTTGATAGCATTGTGATCTGAGAAGGTGCTTTGCAGTATTTCAGTTTTTTAAAATTTATTAAGGCTTGCTTTATGGCCTAACATGTGGTCTATCTTGGTGAATGCTCTATGTGCACTGCAAAAGAATGCATATTGTGCTGTTGTTGGGTGAAGTGCTCTGTAGATATCTATTAGGTCTAGTTGATGGATTGTATTTTTTAGCCATTCTGTGTCTTTATGGAGTTTCTTTCCAGCTGTTCTATCTTTCATTGAATGTGGTTTATTAAAATCTACTACTATGACTGTGGAGTCATCTATTTGGCTTTTCATCTCTTTTAATGTCTGATTTATGTATTTTGGGGCTCTTTCATTGGGTCCATATATATTCATTGTGGTTATGTCTTCTTGTTTAATTGATCTGTTAATCATTATATAATGTCTTTCCTTGTCTCTTATGGTTTTTGTCTTAAAGTCAATTTGATCAGAAATTAATATTGCCACTCCTGCTCTGTTTTGGTTGTCATTTGCTTGATATATCTTTATTCAACCTATGATTTTTAGTCTATTTTTGTCTTTGTCTCTAAGATGTGTCTTTTGTAGACAGCAGATTGATGGGTTTTGTTTTCCTATAAACACAAGAGTATGGGCACTCTTGCTGTCTTCCACTCAGTTAGACAAAAACAACAATCAAATAACCATCAAAAAAGTAAAAACAAGTGGGCAAAAAACACACCATGTAAACACACAAGAACAATAACCAAAAAAAAGAAATGAAAAAAAAAATTGCAGTATCTGAGGAGAAGGCAATAAGAGAAAATGGTAGAGTAGGATAATAATGAAACAAACAAACAAAAAAAAGACCTGTGAAAAATGCAAAAAGAAAAAGAAGGAATGGGGTTAACCTTGAGAAAGAAAAAAATGGGAACTAGGAACAGGGAAGAGAGAAAAAGCTGAAAACTAGAACCTGGGAAGGGAAGAATAAAGAATAATGATAAAAATGACAATAATAATAATTTCAAAACAAACTAAAACAAAAGGAAAAAAAAAAATCTGGGCAGTGTGGGACAGGACACCCAGGCTCCATCTGAGCACACAGACTGGGATGGAATTCTCGCTAGCCCAGAAGGTGGGTGAGAGTGAGGGATGGCCAGACCTCTGTTCACCAAGAAGGTGTGGGGTATAAGGATAACAAGGGGAATATCACATCTTTTCAGTCATTGGCATCTGGAAAGTTCTTGTGGTTCACAGCAAGTGGGGCTGATTTTTAAGTCCCTGGAATCTCGGAGAATGCTGTTGCTTTAAATATCCAAGATTGTCAAACTGCTCGCAAACATTCCAAATGGCTGCGCCCTGCCGACAGCCAAAAGTCCACAACTCAGCTGACCTACCTTTTTGATGATTCCCCTTTTATTCACCAGCCAACAGTACTCCGTGGAGCCGCTGGCTAGCAGGACCAATTTTTAGGTTAATTCTTAGGTCCTAACGCCACTTGACAGTATCCACACTGTCTGTGCTGTCAGGATCACTGACAGACCACAGCTCCTTATGTCTCTTTTTTTGGTGTTTTTATGCAAGTTCTTCTACTATTTGGAGTTTACTCCAATTCTGTATCCTTCCCTTCAAAGCTCAGGGGTCCAGGATTATCTTCTGTATCTGTGTTAATTGGTTCCCCTTTTCTTTCTTGAAGAGGGTCTGTGCAGTCTGTCTGCCTATTCTGCCATCTTACTGGAAGTCCTTTCCATTTTCACATCTAAGAAGCATTCTGGCTTCACTTCTAGGACAGATTTGTTTGAGTCTCTGGCAGTCACAATTCTATGCCAATGTCACACTTCCAAGGAATTAACTCTTCTTTGGTATTCCTTATCCATTGTCCACCTTTCACACACATATGAGGTGGTTGAAAATATTATGGCTTGGATTATGCACATCTTAATCTTCAAAGTGATGTCTTTGCTTAACACTTTAAAAGAGGTCTTTTGTAGTCGATTTGCCTAAGGCAATCTGATGTCTGGTTTCTTAACTGCTGCTTCCATGGGTGTTGATTGTGGATCTGAATAAAATAAAATCCTTAAAATTTTCAATCTTTTCTCCACTTATTGTGCTGTTGCTTACAGAGCTAGTTGTGAGGATTTTTATTTATTTATCTATCTATCTTTTTTTTTTTTTTATTGTGCTTTAGGTGCAAAATTACACACAGAGCAGAATTTGTTTTACAATCAACATTTCATGTACATTTGGTTTCACTCCCCAATTACCATCCCCAACCCTAACCTGCTGTCCTCCTCTACCTTCCCAGTAACCACCCCTCCCTGTGCCCTTCTTAATTATACACTCCTGCTTGTCTAGCTTTTCCTCCATGTGAATGTTGCCCCTTTGGTGCCCCATGGCTGATTGTTCCAAGGGATGTATCCCTGTAGAGTAGGTGGGTGCATCACCCTGGGGTGAGTGTTCTATATGTAAGGCTTGTTTACTTTTGTGCTGAGAGGTAGCCCTTGGGAATAAGTTTTATTCCAGGCCCAAAGTGTATTCCAGGGCCACAATCCTGGGGATTCCACCAGACTCATCTGACCAGTAATTCTGGTCATCATTGTGTTTTTTAATTTTGCTCCATGTTTTTCCTCCCACTCTATCCATGATCTCCAGTTTTGATCTCTTCCCAAGTGGTTGGCATTAGTAGCCAGGCACCATCTATTTCTTCTGGTCTTGAGGTCCATCATGTCCTAGGGCTGATTGTTTCCAAAGGCCCTTGGTTTTCTTCACTCTTCTTTGCTTGTGATGACAGGAGACCGTTAGCTGCATCTTAGATGGCCAGTTGAAAGTTCTTAAGACCGCAGTGGCTACTCACCAAAGTATGTTGTGGAAAAAGATTTTATGTATTTTGTTGTATCAATTGAGTCTGTTGTCCCCCAATACTATGGTCCTGTGTCAGCAGATCTGGTGGATCTTTCTTCCATGGTATCTGGCTGTCTATGAGAGATTTCTCTATGTCTGTCTTCTGTTGCTTCTGTGATGATTACAGGTATTTTGTATCACTAGTATCTATGCAAGATTAGCCTCAGCTGAATCTTGAGTATATTCCAGATCATTGACTCCTATCTGATCTTCTCAGTTGTCTATGTATTTTTGTGTAGCCTGGTGTTTGGGGTTAATGGTAATGCAGTATTGTGGATATACTGGTATTAGCCTCTTTCATCTATAACTTATGTTCACAATTCAGTGTCATCCCTTTCCCCAGTGTTATCATGGTGGTCACAGACTCTTTCCATACCATCCCTCCCCTTACCTAATATAGTGTGCGGCCCCAACTAGCCTGAAATTATTCCCTCCTCTGGTAGCATAGTGGCTAAGACACTTGCCTGCTAACCAGACGGCTGGCGGTTCAAACCCACCAGCCACTCCTCGGAAGGAAGGTTGGGCAATCCTACTTCCGTAGTGATACTGCCTCGGAAACCCAAGGAGGGGTCGTTATGAGTCGGGGTCGACTCGACGGCACATAAGAACAACAACAACAACAACTCCCTCCCATACCTGATAACCTACAAAATGAGTTCCCTTCCCTAAACAAACCCTTCCTTGACATTTTGTAGTAATAGGCTCATACAATATTTGTCTTTCTGCGATTGACTTATTTCACTCAGCATAGTGTCCTCCAGGTTGATCCACATTGTGAGATGATTTGTGTATTCTTCATTGTTCTTTAATAATAGTTAAATAATAGTATTTGATTGTTTGAATGCGCCATAATTTGGTTATCCTTTCATCTGTTGATGGGCATTTAGGTTGTTTCCATATCTGCTATAATGAATTGTGCTGCAATGAACATAAGTGTAGCTTATGTTCGTGTCTGTTCATGTCCTGTCTCTCACCTCTTTAGGATATATTCCTAGTAATGGAATTGCTGGTTCAAATGACATTTCTATTTTCAGTTTTTAAGCAAATGCCATACCATTTGCCACAATCGTTGTACCATTTTGTAGTCCCACCAGAAGCATATGAGAGTACCAATCTCTCTGCATCCTTGCCAGCGTTTGTTATTTTCTATCCTGTTGAATTTTGCTATTATCACCAGGGTGAGATGATTTCTCATCGTTGTTTTGATTTGCATCTCTGTAATGGCTAATGGTCATGAGCAATTCCTCATGTGTTTGTTGGCCACCTGCATATCATCTTTAGTGAAGTGTCTGTTCATGTCCCTTGCCCATTTTTGAATTGGATTGTTTTTCTTTTTGGTATTGAGATGTTGAAGTTTTCTGTAGATTTTGGAGATATATCATAGCAAAATATTTTCTCCCAATCTGTAGGGTCTCTTTTTACTCATTTGATGAAGTCTTTTGATGTGCATAGAATTTAATTTTTAAAAGGTCCCAGTCATCTAGTTTCTCTTCCACCTTCTGCACATTCCGGGTTATTGTTGGTAGTCTATTTATGCCATAAATTAAGGCTCCTAGATTTGCCCCTGTTTTAATCTTTGATAAATTTTATAATTTTGGGTTTTATACTTTAGTCTTTGATCCAACTTGAGTTTGTTTTTGTGTATGGGGTGAGGTATGGGTCTTGTTTCATTTTTCTGCAAGTGGATATCCAGTTCTTCCAGTACCATTTATTAAAGAGGTTATCTCTTCCCCATTTAATAGGTTTTGGCCCTTTGTTGAAGATCAGCTGTCCATAGATGGATGGGTTTATTTCTGGGTTTTCAATTCTGTTCCATTGGTCTATCTGTCTCTCATTGTACTAACACCATGCTATTTTGACTACTATGGCTGAATAGTAGGTTTTGAGTTCGAGGAGTGTGAGACCTATCACTGTTCTTCTTCAGTAGCACTCTGCTTATCTGATGTCTCTTTCTTTTCCATATGAAGTTAGTAATTGGTTTTTCCATATCCTTAAAAAAAATTATTTTTGTATCTGGATCAGGATTGCATTAAATATATAGATAACTTTGGGTAGTGCTGACATTTTCACAATATTTAGTCTTCCTATCAATGCACAAGGCAGGTTCTTCCCTTTATGTAGATTCTTTGTAGTTTCTTATAGTAGTGCTTTATGTTTTTCTTTGTATAGGTCTTTTGTGTTTCTGGTAAGATTTAGTCCTAGATATTTTGTCTTTTTAGTAGTTATGGTAAATGGTATTGCTTCCCTTATTTATTTTTCAGAGGTCTCTTTGCTGGTGTAGAAGAATCCAACTGATTTTTGTATGTTGACCTTGTGTCCTGCCACTTTACCGAAATTCTCTTTTAGTTCCAGAAGTTTTTTTTTTTTCAGATTCTTTTGGGTTTTGTATGTATAGGATAACATCATATGCAAATAGAGATAGTTTTACTTCCTCTTTGCCAATTTGGATGTTTTTTATTTTTCTTTCTTGCCTTATTGCCCTGGCTAGGACTTCCAATACAATGTAAATTGGAGTGCTGATAGAGGGTATCCTTTTCTAGTTCTCATTCATAAGGGGAATGCTTTGATTCTTTCTCCTTTAATAGTAATGTTGGCCATTGGCTTTGCATATATGCCCTTTATTATGTTGAGGGATTTCCCTTCTATCACTATTTTGCTGAGAGTTCTGAACAGGAACAGGTGTTGGATTTTATCAGATGCCTTTTCTGTGTCTATTGATATGATCATATGGTTCTTTTGTGTTGTTATGTGGTGGATTACTGTGATTATTTTTCTGATGTTGAACCATCCTTGTATACCAGGTAGGAATCCCACTGGTCAGGATGTAATATTTTTTTGATATGTTGTTGGATCCTGTTGTCTAGGATTTTGTTGAAGATTTTTGTATCTATATTCATGAGAGATACTGGTCTGTACTTTTCCTTTTTCATGGTGTCTTCCCCTGGTTTTGGTATTAGTGTTATGCTTGCTTCATAAAATTAGTTTGGAAGTATTCCATCTTTTTCTATGTTCTGGAATAGCTTGAGTAGAATAGGTGCCAACTCTTCCCTGAATGCTTGGTAAAATTCTCCAATGAAGCCATCATGGCCAGGGCTTTTTCTTGTGGGAAGTTTTTACATGACCTGTTCAATTTCTTCCTTTGTTGTGGGCCTGTTCAAGTATACTGTTTCTATTGGGATTGTTTAAGCAGGTCTTGTGTTTCTAGGAACTTGTCCATCTCTTCCAGGTTCTCAAATCTGTTGGAGTACAGTTCTTCTTAATATTATGTCAGTATCTGTTTTATTTCAGTTGATTCTGTTGTGATGTCTCCCTTTTCATTTATTATTTTTGTTATTTGCATCTTCTCTTCCTTCTCTCTTGGTTAGATTTGCCAAAGGTTTGCCAATTTTGTTAATCTTTTCAAAGAACCAGGTCCTTGTTTTGTTGATTTTCTCTATTTTGTTTTGTTTTCCATTTCATTTATTTCTGCTCTGATCTTTATTATTTCCTTATTCCTGGATACTATATGTTTCTTTTGTTGCTTTTTCTAATTGTTGGCATTGTTGAGTTAGAGTGTTGATTTTATTTCTTTTCTCTTTTTTGATGTGTGCATTTATTGCTATCAATTGACCTCTGAGTACTACTTCTGCTGTATCCCATAAGTTTTGGTAAGATGTAACTTCAGTCTCATTTGTTTCTAATAATTTTTTATTTCACTCTTTATTTCTTCTATTACCCAGTAGATTTTGAGCAGTGTATTATTCAACTTCCACGTTTGATGTTTTTTCCTTGATTTTCCTATCATTAATTTCTAGTTTTATAGCATTGTGGTCTGAGAAGATGCTTTGTAGTATTTCAATGTTTTCCAATTTATTGAGGCTTGTTTTTATGTCCTAACATATGATCTATTCTGAAGAATGATCCATGTACACTGGAGAAGAATCTGAATTGTGCTTTTGTTAGGTGGAGTTGTATATATCTATGAGGTCAAATTGGTTGGTTGTGTTGTTGAGTTCTTCTGTATCTTTGTTGAGTTTTTTTTCTAGGTGATCTGTCCCTCCTTGAAAGTGGTGCGTTAAAGTCTCCTACTACTATTGTATAGTTGTCTATTTTCCCTTTCAATTCAATTGATATTTTCTTCATGTATTTTGGAACACTTTCATTGGGTACATAGATATTTGTTATGGTAATATCTTCTTGGTCAATTGACCCTTTCAGCATCATGTAGTGTCCTTCTCTTCTCCTTTTGTTGTTTTTTACCTTAAAGTCTATTTTATCAGAAATTATTATTGCCAATCCTGCTCTTTTTGGTTACCATTGGTTTGGTACATTTTTTTCCCACTCTTTAACTCTTAGTTTGTTTTTATCTTTGTGTCTAAGCTAGGTCTCTTGTAGGCAACATATCAATGGGTCTTCTTTTCTTATGCAGTCTACCACTCTCTTTCTCTTGACTGGTGCATTTAGTCCATTCACATTGAGTGTAATTAGTAATGTGTATGGATTGATTGTTGTCCTTCTACTGTGTTTTCTGTCATGTTGTTGGAGATTTCCTTGGTCCAAATACTTCTCTGTACGGAGCTCATTTTGTTATCAAGTGTTTTCTCTCTTTTCTTCTTTATTGTTGGTTTTGTGCTTACTAAGCCTGTGTGTTTTCCTTCTTTCTGGGCTTGCTTAGGAGGATTGTTAATTTTCTCTGTGGTTACACTGGAGTGAATTCTTATCTCTATATTTTTGGAACATTGTCCTCTTTTCCTCTTTGTTTGGAAGTTTTGTACTTGGAACTTTTATTCCCTCTATTTGCTTTGTTGCTGGTGTCATGTGCAGATTGACTCCCTTTTGTGTGTGTGTGTGTGTGTACAGTGTTTTATGAGATTATTTTGAGCATCTATTTCTGATTTGGTCTTAGTGTTGATGTCATGTGTCCTGATTTTAACTTACTATTCTCTGTTGTGAGTTCTCTATTGGAAGGACTTCCTTAAACATTTCTTGTAGGGCTAGTCTCGTTTTCACAAAATCCCTAATTTCTGTTTGTCTGGAAATATCTTGATTTCACCTTCATATTTGATGGACACTTTGGCTGGATACAGAATTCTTGGTTGGAAGTATTTTTCCTTCGGTGTTTTATATATGCTGTCCCATTGCCTTCTTGCCTGCATAGTTTTTGCTGAGTAATCAGAACTCAGCCTATGTGCTTGTCCATTGTAGGCCACATTTCTTTTTTCCCAGGCTGCTCACAAGATTCTTTCTTTGTGTTTGGTTTTAAAGAGTTTTATTATGGTATGTCTTGGTGAATTTCTCTTGGGATCAATCCTGTATGAGGTTTGTTGAGCTTCTTGGACAAATATATTTTCTTCCTTCATTATATGGGGGAGATTTTCTGTTAGCAAGTCTTCTACAATTTTCTCAGTGTTTTTTTTTTTTTTTTTTTTCTCCCACCTCTTCTTGTTAAGTTATTCCAATTAGGCATATATTGTTTATTTTCATGTCACCCTTTGTAACTCTTAGCTTCTCTTCATTTCTCTTAAATCTTTGTTCTGATTTTTCTTCATATAGACTGGTGTCAAGGGATTTATCTTCTAGCTGAGAAATGCATTGTTCAGACAATTCTAGCCTATTCTTCAGTACTTCCACTGTGTCATGTAATTCTTTAATTTTAGTGTTCATTTTCTGGATTACTGACTGCTGTTTTTGTATGAGTTCTGATTGTGTATTATTCTTGTTATTTTGTTCTTGAATGGTTTTCTTGAGTTCTTCCAGGGCACTGTCTGTGTTCTCTTTACAGTTTCCTTAAATTCCTGTAAAGTTCTATAAATATATCTTCTAAATTCTTTCCCATATAATTCTATTGCCTCCACTTCCTCCATATTTAATGGGATTTTTGTTTGGGATTTTATTTCTATTGTCTTATCTTGTTTTCATTTGTTGTTTGTTTGTTTGATTTGAGGTTGGCTGTTGTTTCCTAGATATTTTGAAGTTGTTGTCTTTAACTGTTAGTTATGTATTGATTTGTTTTGCCTTGATTTTATGTTTACATATTTTTGCAAGAGTGGAGCTGGTGTATGTTATTTTCTTTTTGGTTATTAATTCAGGTGTGCTGTGTTGCCCTGCAGTTTTCTTTGTGTTAATGGAATCACTGTGGGGAATGTGGATGCGGGACTCTCTTCATTGTGAAGGGGATTTTGAGTTGGGATGAGCAGGTGTTGTGGTGGTTTAATGTGGTTTTTCTATTGGGAGAGGCAAGGGAGAAGGGGAAAAAGGAGGAAGAAAAGAAAAAGGAAAAAGAAAAAATCCAAGACTCCAGTAACATATTCTTGCTTTCTGCATTTCCATGGTTACTGCTGGTTCCAGGGTTTTGTTTTTAGTCTGCTTTGGTTGGCTGCCAGTTATGACATGTTATTGTAACTCACAGATCCACAGTTCAAAACCAGCAAAGATCCCAATTATTAAGTGGCCACTACTTTCCACATGGGTCAGATAGCTGCAAAAACCCCATACTCTGGACCCCTCTGTGCTAAAAAGCTGTCTTGGAAGAGCTGGATACTAGCCATGTGCTGTGAGCTCATCCCAGCACCTGACTACCTGTAGCATGTTTCCTCCTTTATCCCTCTCTGCTCCTAACTCAGTGGTAACCTGGACCAGAGTGGTTTCTGCTCTATTTCTCAGAAATGCTGACCACTTACTCAGCTCAGTTCCCAAGGTTACTGTCAAAAGTTGCTGTTGTGGGTAGTCAAAGTCCCTGAAGCTGCCGTTGGCACCCCAATATTCCTGCTTTCTTATTTCTTCTGCGGTTTACTCAGTTTTGTTTAGAGAATTTTCCATTTCTCCATCTCTCCATCTCACATACCACAAGGCAGGCTTATTTTTATTTTTCCTGGCTGTTTACTCTGCTTCTTTTTTTTTTGTTCTCCTTCTCCACTAAATCTGACCTTCTCTAACTTAATGAGCTGTTGATAGCCCCAGAATCCCTGTTTCACACTGCTGCACCTCGTTTTGCAGACATTAAAATGGTAGAGGGACTGAACACGTGGGCCACAGCTATGATGCCATCTTCCCAATCCTTTTATTTATTTATTTATGTTCAGGTGTAATCCATATTGAAGACTAGTCTTTACATCTCCTCAGTAAGTGCTTCAAGTCACCTTCCCTTGAAGGAAGAGAATTTTTGGTAGTTGGAAATATGGTCTTGATGAGAGATATGATGCCAGAGATTGCTTGGCAGAATTTTGCAAGACCAAACACTTATTCATTGTGAACACATTTTTCAACTTCATAAAAGGTGGTTATACAGGAATCTGCATATTACAGGTAGTTTATGAGTCTGCCTCTTATCCTGATGTCATGTTCTTTTTCATATAGTCCAGCTTCTCAGATTATTTGCTCAGCATATCGATTGAATAAGGGAAAGGATACAACCCTGACATACACACACACTTCCTTGATTTTAAACCATACAGGGCCTTATTTTGTTCGAATGGCAGCTTCTTGGTCTATATATATTCATCATGAGAAAAATTAAGTGTTCTGGAATTCCAATTCTTTGCAATTTTAGCTATAATTTGTTATAATCCACAGAGTCAAATGCCTTTGCACAGCCAATAAACCACAGATAAACATCTTTCTGGTATTCTTTCCTTTCAGTCAAGATCCATCTGACATCAGTAATATCTGTCATTCCATGTTCTCTTCTGAATCCAGTTTGAATTTTTGGAAGTTCTCTGTCAATATATTGATCCAACTATTTTTGAATTATCCTCAGCAAAATTTTACTTCCATGTAATGTTAATGATATTGTTCAGTAGTTTCCACATTCTCTTGGATCACCTTTCTTTGGCATGGGCACAGATATTGATCTCTTCCAGTTGTTTGGTCAGGTATCTCTCTCCCAAATTCCTTGGCATAAAAAAGTAAGCACCTCCACACATTCATCTGTTTGTTGAGATATCTCAATGGCTCTTCCATAATTTCCTGGAACCTTGTTTTTCACCAGTTCCTTTAGTGCTGCTTGGATTTATTCCTTCAGTATCATTGGTTTTTGGTCATATAGTACCTCCTGAAATAGTTGGGCATCAAACAATCATTATTGATACAGTGAATCTGTATATTCCTTCCTTCTTCTTTGATGCTTCTTGTATCAATCAATATTTTTCCTGTAGAATCTTTCAATATTGCAACTTGAGGTTTGAAATTTTTATTATGTTATTTCAGATAGAGAAATGCTAAGCATGTTTCCCTTTTGTTTTTCTAACTCTATGTCTATGAACATTTCATTATAATACTTTGTTTTCTTGAACCATTCTTTGAAATCTTCTGTTCAGTTCTTTTATGTTAGCATTTCTTCCATTTCACTTTTGCTGCTCTCCATGCAAGAGCCAGTTTCATAGTCTCTTCCGACATACATTTTGGTCTTTTCTTCCTTTCTTGCCTGTTTAATGGCTGTTTGCTTTCTTTGTGTATGATGCTTTTGAAGTGATCCCTCAACTTGTCTAGACTTTGGTCATGGGTGTTCAGTGCATGATATCTATTCTTCAAATAGTTTCTAAATTCATGTGGAATTATAATTAAGGTCTTATTTTAGCTCTTGTAGACTTATTTTAATTTTCTTTAGCTTCAATGTGTACTTGCATATGAGCAACTGATGGTCTGTTCCACAGTCAGCTCCTGGCCTTGTTCTAATGATAATATTGATTTTCCATCTCCTTTTCATAGATGTAATCAGTTTGATTCCTGTGTATTTCATCTGGCAAGGTCCACCTGTATAGCCACCATTTATGTTGTTGAAAAAAAGTATTTGCAATGAGTAAGTTATTGGTCTTGCAAAATTCTACCAGGTGATCTCTGCCATCATTTCTGTCATCAAGACCATATTTTCCAACTACCAATGATTCATCTTTGTTTCCGACTTTCTCAATCCAATCACTAAAATTACCAAAACATCTTGATTGCATGTTTAGCAACTTTAGACTGTAGAAGCTAGAAAAAGTCTTCAATTTCTTCATCTTTGGCTTTCATGAGTGTATAAATTTGAATAATAGTAGTAGTAACTATTCTTCCTTGTAAGTGTATTGATACTAACCTATCACTGACAACATTGTTCTTTGGGATAGATCTTGAGATCTTCTTTTTGTTAATGAATGCAACACCATTTCTCTTCAATCTGCCATTCCCATCATGGTAGATCATATGATTATCTGATTCAAAATCCATTTCAGCTCCCTAATGCCCAGGATATTGATCTTTACGCATTCTATTTCATTTTTAATACTTCTGATTTTCCTAGGTTCATACTTCGTACATGCCATGCTTGGATTATTAATTCATGTTTGTAGCTGTTTCTTCTCCTTTTGAGTTGTACCCCATCAGCAAATGAAGGTTCTGAAAGCTTTACTCCATCCATGTCATTAAGGTCTCTACTTTGGGAAGGCAGCTCTTCCTAAGTCATATTTTGAGTGCTTTCCAACCTGAGGGTCTCATTTTCATGCACTATATCAGACAATGTTTCATGGCTTTTCATAAAGTTCTCCAGTAACATATCAGACAATGTTTTACTGCTATTCATATGATTTTCAGTACCATTTTCTTTTTCCAGATGAGGGTGACCCCATACTTCTTCCCAATCTGTCTTTGCCTGGAAGTTCCATTGAAATCTGCCCACCGTAGGTGATTCTGCTGGTATTTGAAATTACCGGTAGCATAGCCTCCAGCCTCATAGTAACATGCAAATCACTACAGTATGACAAACTGACAGATGAGTGGTATATAGCTGCTCTTTATGTTGTTGAAAAAAGGTTAGTTAGGAAATGAGTGCAAACCATTTAAGCCATTCACTGACTATGTATTAATAATAATAATAAAATCAATTACATAATACTCATATCTCCTGAGATACATAGTGAGTAAAATGTTAGAATAAATTCCAAACTTACAGTAAGTTACCTCTTTTCATTGGAGGGGCATAATAAGAATGGGTGAGAATTATTCTCTAGTAATAGGACAAAGAAAGAAAAAGAAATACGTGAGGGCAGGGATCATTTCTTAATCATCATAATATCTAACACATGGCCCTGTGCTTGATATGAAATCATTCTCAATAAAAGCTATTTAAATAAAGGTTGAATTATTGAATGTATCATTAATGTATTTCTTTGAAATTTAAGATTATCCCATTTCACTTGGAAATAGGAACATCAAAGTACTATACATATGTAAATAAGAGCACTATAATGAAGTGGCATGAACCCAGACTTGAAATCATAAGGACCTGTCTTCAACAAGTAGCGAGCAAACATCTAGAAATTACTTAATCTCTCTTCTTCGCCTGTATATTAGAGCCAATACACAATTCATGGGATATTGGAATAATGTAATGAGAAAATAAATGTTCGTTATTCCACATATACCAAACAAAAGTTCCTGTTAAGTCCATTCAAACTCATGATGACCTCCTTAAGTTTTCCAGGGTTTGATTTTTTTGGAAGTAGATCTCCAGGCTTTTCTTCTGAGGAAATATTAGGTGGATTCAAACCTCTAACCTTACCATTAGCAGGTGATTTAATCATTTGTACTACTCACAGACTCCACTCAACACATAGTAAGTGATTATTGAATGGAAGATATGAATCATTTGTTAATGACTCTTTAATATTCATAGATTCAAAGTTTCATTTGATAAAAAATATACAGTTAGTGCAGACCTTAAAAAATGAAAAGGCGATGATTTACCAAGGCAACTGTTTTTATAGAAAGGCTTAGTAGTTCAGGCTGCATTACTATTGTGACCCTTCTACTTCAACATGAAACTCCAGAATCCTCTTCGTTAGTAAAAAAAAAAAAAAAAAAAAGCATGAAAAACATTGTAAACTCAGTGCTTTAACTTGTGACATTCATCACTTCTTGTTATAGTCCATTGACAATAATTAGTCACGTAGTCCCACTCAACAGCACAGAAGTCTTGGAAATTTAATCGTCCATTTGTCCAAGAAAGTGAAGAAAATAAAAAATGTTAGGATGCACTAATATGTTCCATACAAAATATCTTGTCATTTATTGATGTTGGATTTTCTGCTGCACTCCTACTCCTGAAGAACCTGGGTAGAAACTTGAAATAGCAACAATTCCCTCCTTTTAAACCAAACCAGGACTCCTTAGTGCTCTATTCCCTCAAAAACTGCTATTCACACAGTGCTATAAATGGCAACGTCCAACAGCACAAATATTGGAATGGAAAAACAGGACTTTGATTTTAGAAAATAAGTTCTTAAAAAATAAATCAATAGTTTGATGTTGTGAACATATTTTTCATTTTATTACTAGAGACTCTTCTCCATATTGGTCAAACCATAGTTGTATTATGTTGTTGTGTTTAGGGCATTTAACTTAGAGAAGGGAAAAGATAAACTGTAATTCATTTGTTGTTGTTGTTGTTGCTATGTGCCGTCGAGTCAGCCCTGACTCATAGAGACCCCTCCTTGGGTTTCCGAGGCAGTATCACTACAGAAGTAGATTGTGCAACCTTCCTTCTGGGGAGTGTAGTGGGTTTGAACCACCAGCCTTCTGGTTAGCAGTCAAGTGCCTTAGCCACTATGCTACCAGAGCTCCCGTAATGCATTTAGAGAAGAGCAATAAGGATGGTGAGAAAATTTTATGCCAAGTTATACAGGGAACAATTGAACTAAGTGATTGGGATGCAGAGTCAGGAAATGAGCACCCTCAGGCAGGACATGATTGCTGTCTTCAAATATGTGAAGGGCTGTCATGTGGGAGAAGGCTTGTTCTGTATAACCCTAGGGTATAGTGAGAACCAGTGGGTGGAAGGAAAAACCAGACCTATTTTGGCTTATTTTAAGGATGATCTTTCTAACAGAACCAAACTGTGACATATTTGCCTCAGGAGATAGTAAGTTCCCTGTCAAAAAAAAAAAAAAAAAAAATGGTTCAAGGCGACTGATAACTATGTAAGAGGTATCTTATAGAAAGCATTCAAGTTTTTTCATTTTGATGTGGAGATTACGTAAAGTATTTAGATAGGGTGACCATGCAAATCAAGATCAGAGTGAAAGGGGGCACTATTAACAATTGCACTAGAAATACAGGCATAAACTGAAACTATCCTAAACAAAGTAGGATGTTATGGTCTCTTTCAACTCTGAGATTCTTTTACATTATTTCTTCACATTAAAATATCAATGTTGTTGTTATATAACAAGTCAAACTGTTGAGTCAGTTTTGACGTAGAGACCTATGTAAAACAACCAAAGACTGCCCAAACATCAAAAACAAAAAAAGAAAGTTAACTGCCGTACAAACAGTTCCGACTTAGAGCAACCTCTCCTTGGGTTTCCGAAGCAGTATCTCTATGGAAGTAGATTGTTCAGTCTTCCTTCCAAAGAGTGGCTGATGGGTTTGAACCACCAGCCCTCTAGTTAGCAGTAAAATGCCTTAGGCACTACATCACCAGAGCTCCCCCTGGTCCTGAAAGTTAATAATCTACATCTCTGAGTATATTGTTAAAACAAAGGGTTCCTGAACAGTCAAATGTGGAAATTGTCCCCCGACATTCTGTTAAGCCAATGGGAGATGTTTTGAAAAATGTTGGTCTATTTGTTTTGTAGCTCATGTAGGATTTGGTTACAGGTAAAATTTGTGCAGAATAAAACCATACAACCAAATTGTAGTATATTTAGCAAGTTGTGTGAAAATATTTCATGGTCTTCTAGATTTGTCCACAAAGATAACCTACTCAGATGAGAGAGACAGACAAAATACTCTACTCCATGTGCATACTGTTTAGTTTTGGCAGTACTTCTATGAAATGGGAAATTATCACTTTATAAGGTAGGTTTTTTTTTTTTTTTTCCTGTTGTCTAGACAAGAAAACTTTGGTAGCATAGTGCCTAAGGCACTTGACTGCTAACCAGAAGGTTAGTGGTTCAAACCCACCAGCCACTCCTTGGAAGGAAGGTTGGGCAATCTACTTCCATAGTGATACTGCCTCGGAAACCCAAGGAGGGGTTGCTATGAGTTGGGGTCGACTCAACGGAAAATAACAACAACAACAGACAAGAAAAATGAGTGTGAAAGAGGTTCCATAACATGTTGAAAGACATACACTGAATAAGTCACAGAATTATAATTATAATCCATATCTATCCTCATCAGAAGCTTGTGTTTGTTATATTCCAGGGTGTCAGATTAGATAGACATACTAATAAGCCAAAGAACAGATGACATTTAAATAAGATGACTAACAATCATACAATAATTTACAGTTTCAAAATGATTTTACTTTCATGTTCTATTTATTTATTGCACAGTTTTTTACTGAGAATCTGATAGATACTAATCTAAGGACAGGGAATGCTACCAAATTTTTTCTATAAAAGAAAAGAATGAGATTCAAACTAGATGACAAGAAATTTATAGTACTTATATTCTACTTTGCTTATATTTCAGTCTAGAAACAATTGGAATATATCACACGCATGCGAATTTTCACTAAACTGAGAAATGGTTGGGTAACATGTCAGAGGAGGAGAGAAAGATAAGTTCTAAATTGCAATGTTAGTAAGATGTCTCTGAAGTGATGGAGAATGGGGGCTGGCTGCATTGAGAAAACAAGAAATCAAGGAGAAAAGGTCCATGTGCAAACAGATCTAAGCTGTTTTGTGGTGTTGAGAGCTGGGCAGAGATATATAGGAAGACAAATAATTTAAACCCCATAACAAACATGAAATTAAAGCATGAATAATTATTACTTACCTTACTTACACTTTGAATTAGAATCCTGAGTTACCAAAGGCCACATAAATTCCAAATTTTTCACTGTCCTTTTACAATACATTGTGCCAGAGTTGAGGTCAATAGCAATGATTAAAATAAAGGATTGGAATGTGATAAATGAGAATGACAGGGACGTTTTAGGATTGCCTTTCTCTTGACCACTTGAGAATTTTGAGTTAAAGCACTAATATTTTGAGCTTTTCCCCTTTTTCCTCCCAACTCTCTCACATTCTTTCTTGTGTTCTGTAGAAGTATAAATAAAGTGATGAGCAACAGAGATTTCAGCTTAGCCAAACTAAAACAAAAAGGCTGGAGGCAAGAAAATAGTTCTGTAACTTGTTCCAAGAAGAAATTCCAAAATAGAATGAAATATTTCCTAATGTAAAATGCCCTCAGTGGACTGAAAATTTCCTTGGAACCCAAGATAACGGCTAAAGTCTGTTCCTCATTAGGTTGTACGATAATGACCCAATCTTACATTTTCTCCTTCTTTGGAATTCATTTATTTTCATTACATCAGGTGGTTGTTATTATGATGTGTTAATAGGCTTCAAGCAGGGCTGTCCTCTGTGACTTCGGCTCTGATTACTAAAATGAGAGTTTTGATATTTCTTATTATACCAACTCAGTTTGCATTCCAATCATTAATATTCCTGTCTGCCAGAGCAATGTTCCAAATTTCAAAGGCATGCAAAGGAAAGAAAAGTGAGAAATCTTGTTTTCATTTTTCATGGTAGTTTGTTTTATACAAAAGTGTGTCTGTCATGACTTTAGCACTATACCTCAATTATTTTATGCCCCTGGTCTAATGGTAAAATCCTTCAGAATATTTTGTAAATAAGAAAAAAATGTCCATGATTTTCCTCTTCCTCTTTACCTTTTCTTTCAGGTACATATTCCATTTTCTGGCATTAGCAATTTCTCCCTACTTTTACAACATCTAATTCTATTCACATAGCCACCGTCCTATGGCCATATAGACATTTAGGCCATGACCTTTTGATTCAAGATGATTGTAATGAATTTCTGTAGCTCATTACTATTAAATATGTTAGATAAGCTGTTTCCAAGGATTACTCCTCTTCAAGGATGAGACACACTTTTATCACATCTTCAATGCTTTTCTGTTTTCATCTGCAAGAAGTGAAAATCTTGAAGCCAGAGAGCAAATTCAGTTTAAAAAATAGAGAAACATGACACATCAAGTCTGATTCAGACTAGAGCTATTTTTCAGAAGTCCATAATAAAATAAATCTCATAAATTGAGTATTTACATACTGTCCATTCTTTTTATCCAGTACCTTCCCCAATAAGGAGTGTATGCTTCTATTTACTCTGTACTAATAGGAACAGCAAACTCCCTGTTTAACTGGATAATGAATGAACTTCTTTAAATGCCTAAATCTATGTTTACACATACAAGATGAGATTGGTGTTTACCTAAAGGGACTGTCTTTACTCATTAATGTGCTCTTTACAATAACCTAAGAAAACAAAAACAACCTTCTCACTCTCAGAAAATGGTACTTGTGATAATTGCAGCAATAGTAAACATCCCTGTTTTCTAAAACACTACAGAAAGACATTTGGTTGAACACATTTTTATTTTGTGTCTATGGAAAGATTCCTTTATGTTTTCTTTGTTTGGGTAATTGTAAATGTTATTGCTGTTTATACCATAGGCTTGCATTTCTGACTGCCTCAGCTTTTGCTGATATCTACCACATGTTGGTTTACCTTGCATTATTCCCCTCCACTGCCCTCCCACCCCCAAAGCACCCAGTATCACAGATGGCATTTTATAGACAGCTATTTTTAAGTAGGTGTGGGTGTTTAACTTTGCATTCAGCTTGAGGACAGAAGATGTCATGAAGGCTTTGTCCTCCAATGTGTTATGTTGCTGTTTCCCTTTAAAGTTAATTGTATGTTTTGCTGTCACTGATTAAATAGATGTTCTGAATGTGTCTGTAAGTAGTCCTTTCTATTTCTCCTATTTGTTGGGGTCAGATTGCATTTATAGAGACTCAATACAACAGCTGTTTTGAGATCTGTATAATATAGAAATTTAGAAAGGAGCTCCTGAGGCACCAAAGAACTAAAACACACATGGACAGAAAAAAATACAGATGAATTAAAAGTAAAATTCAAGCTATTCCATAAAAATATTTATTGTCACATATTAAATATCCATACCTAAGACCATTTAATTAGATAGATTGTAAAATGTGACCTTAACATATCAGGATATGACCTCCTCTTGAGTTTTAAAAAAAAAAATCAAACAAATTAGCAAGACTAATAAGGATTTTTTTTTTTTTCGCTTCGTTTGTTCTAATAATTGATTTCATCACTACTGGCCAAACACTTTATAACCAAATGATAATTGCAGAAATCAAAGGAATTATACCATAAATCCTATTGTTTATTTGTTATCCGAGAAAACAAACAAACAAACATATTTTTGGCTAATGGTGTTTGAAGATTCAGTTCTTTTAGAAGAAAATCAGAGGTTAAAACAAAACAGAAGATATGAAAGATAAAATGTAGAGAAAATGAAGAAAGAAAATATCAAAGACTATAAACAATGATGGCAGAAAAGTTGGGAGTGGTTAGAAGTAGTAAATGAAATGTACATATATGATCACAAACTCAAATGCCTATGTTGTTGCTAGGTCCTGTCAAGTCAGCTTTGACTCAAAATTACCCTATGTACAAAAGAAAGAAATGCTGCCTGGTCGTCTGCCATCCTCGCAATCGTTGCTGTACGTGATCCCATCTTTACAGCCACTGTGTCAATTTGTTTTGGTGAAAGTCTTCCCTGTTTTTGTTGACCCTCCACTTTACCGAGCATGATATCTTTCTCCAGGGAATGGTCCCTTCTGACAACATGACCAAAGTAGGTAAGAAGAAGTCTGGCCATTCTCACTTCCAAGAAGCATTCTGACTGCACTGTTCCAGGATAGATTTGTTTGTGTTTTTGGCAGGCCATGGCATTTTCAGTATTATTCCCGGACACCATATTTGAGGACGATTCCCTGGAGAAGGATTCATGCTTGGTAAAGTGGGGGGTGGGCAAAAAAGGGGAAGACTCTCAACAAGATGGATTGACACGGTGGCTGCAAAGATGGTCTCAAGTGTAGCAAGGATTGTGAGGCTGGCACATGACTGGGCAGTGTTTTGTTCTGTTGTGCATAGGGTCGCTATGAGATGGAGCTGACCTGATGATGTCTAACAACAACAAAAATAACAATAGCTGACAGAGTGAAACTAGTCCTGTGAGGGAATGACAATATCTCTCATGAGTGATAAGTTGGCATGGAAGTTTGTATAACACACATTTGCCATCCTTTTCATAAACGTAGCAGTTGGGAATAACTGCTGGCCAAATCTCTTCAAGGTTCTTGTTTTGTTTTTCCCAAAAAACATTAGTTTTATCTAAAGAATAAAATTCATATTTTCTTAATAACCATCCTTGATAACACTTTCTAAATAAATTTAGGCCTAGAATAACAATAGACAATTTAAAACAGCCACTAGAGCATCTTGTATAAGAATCCTGGTTTTAGAATACGCCTTTCTTTAATATTCTGCTTCTGTGCTCTAATTCCACAGTGCCCAAATATTTCAGAAGCAATATAATCTTCAGTTTATTTCAAGTGCCTAAGCTTTCCCTAGGGCGCTTGTCTCTATAGGGCAGGAGTTACTAGGAACTTTGGACTGATGCTATCTACTTGGTTAAAGTTCATGAAGGGAGGAAATTGCCCACGTAGAAGCTGCAGTTTCCATACTTGTCGTTGAGCATAAGATACCTCGAGACTTCAGGGTTAATGGTAACATTAGAATCACTTGAGGCTCAGGTAAGAAAATTGTAATTAAAAAGGAAATAGAGTTTGAGATATAGCTGAACTTTATTATATAAATGTACAGTGTAGCACTGCCTTTGTAACCTTGGAGCCAAGTCTCTGAATGTGTTGGATTTATTGATACCTAGAAAATGTCTTGATGAGGGGAGAGGGAGAGGAAAAGAGGGGGAAATTAAATAGACCACTGTCGGAGTTCTGCCCTGAATTTTGTAGAATAATTAAGATCTGCTTGCCATCTATTTCAGTTTTCTCTACTTTTGTTTCATCTTAGCCCAATTTCCCTCTTATCAATTCTTGGAGAAGGGACTTTAGGCCCAAGTCCTTCCAGAGTGAGCAGTCATCTTTCCCCTGACCCCTACCGAATTCTCCCCAATTACTTCATTTAAGAGCTTAATCACTTAAGCAGAATATCTTTTTTTTTAATGTTTATTATTATTATTATTTTGTATAACTAAAATTGCATGGCTTAGTAACAGTGTTTTCTTATTCTTTCTCTGAGATAGACTGAAATAAACACACCACCATCTGATAAAGGTCAGCTTTGAAACACAGCTGTCTGTTGTGCTCGCAAACGAGGTCACAGTACACCCCAAACCTTTCCTGACTACTAATACAATTTAAAATCCAATTAAAACTCTTACCCTCCTCTTTAAATCCTGAAGGGTTTGGAGATCCTGCCTCCTCAGAAACAGCCTATGGAAGTCTTTTTCCCCTTCCTACTTTCAATCACCACTAGCTCTCCACAGTTGTTTATTTCTAGGATTAAATTGAAAAGACCTCAACGAAGTCATTTTGGAAATGAAAACCCAAGAGCATAGACCTCTCACTTTCTGCTTATCCACCTGAGTCTTGCTATAATAATTCACAGCCTGGTACACAAAACTTCCTCCCGCAACAGGCTTACTAGCTTGGAATCCTAAGTCTGCCAATGCCTGTTTTTTTTCCCACTTGCATTCACATGGTTTAAGTGGAGTAGAGCCCAAGAGAAATTGATTTCCCTCTGTTGCATTATACTTACATGTTTCTCTGATCTCATAGCTATGCTGAGTGCCTAGCAATACAACAATTTTAATAAACACTATACAGTTTTGTCTAGCATGCAGGCAATTGGGAAGGGTAGGGACCTTCAATGCATCTGTTTATTAGTCTTTTTGACAAGAGAGACTTAGGGCACTTGGTTTTTCACACCTGCCACAGGTGCTTAGGTCCTCGGTCATGATGTGCCCCTCACAGAAGAACTCAATTACAGCAGTGGTTTGCATTTCCCTTTGCTGACTATCTGTCTGTCTTGATACCTCAGCTATGCCAAGTACTCACTGGGCCAGAACCACTAGTTCTTTGTGTTTGTGCACATGGTGTTAAGGAATTAAAAGACAGAAGGATATTTACCCTTTAGGAAGTAAAGTCTTGGAAAGAATACACTGTTGACGAACAGTATGTGACTGTTAATGGGGGGTTTCCTTTCACTCAGATGATCTTGGAACTAATTGTTAATTTTGTTCAAACCTGTGACTGTCTCTATTGTAGCATCTATCCTCTCCATGCTATTGTTTAGTGACTAATCTACAAAGCAATTCCTTTGCAGAAAATTTACATGTAGGGAAATTTTTCAGAGAACTGGAAGGCGTTTCAAGTCCTCTCAGGAAGTCCACGGGGTTCAGTGAAAGTAGAATCTAATCAACCTGTAAAAATTGAAATTCCACATCTATTGAATAACTTGATTTGATGTGAGGTATCCTCTTTTTGATCCCTAAGCAATGAAACGAATTGACTACCACTTCAGGAACGTCATCTGCATCTGGTCTGCTTTCCTCAGCGTCCTCCTCTTCATTCTCCACCTTCTTCTTTTAGCCTTCTATTTCTGAAAATGTCCTAATTGCTTCCAGGCCCAGGTAGAATCCATCTGTACTGTGGTGACTGTGGCTTTTCCACTAATACGAAACGGAAGGAACGCCGTCCTCACGATTCCCCTCATATTCACGGTTTGCACCTGTCTATATATACTTTTTCTGTTCTCCTTTTCCAGTTTCAGTGCTTCTCTCCTGGCTCCCAGGAAATTATGAGGACTTTGTGAAGAATCCTTTCTTAGTCATATTGCAAAAACAGCAGTTTCTGAATTTGGAATGATGTTTGGGCCACAGTCTCCTGTGCTCACAACACACCAACACCAGAGAGAAGTTTACGTTTACCTTTCATTAAATCCATTAGGACAAGGATAGTGTATTTTTCACCATCTTCAATATGGAAAGTGTTATATATTCTTTCAGCATTTTATCATTTGTATAATCATAAAAGTATATATATACACTTTTATATATGTATACATATGTGTGTATGTACGCATACACACACACACACACATATATATACAGGAAAAGTATGTGTATATATTCTGTTGTACACAAGGTTGCTATGAGTCAGAGCTGACCCAATGGCATGTCACAACAACAACGTATATTCGCAAAGGACTTCAGAGTCAGAAATGAAATCAGTATTTAGATCTAACAATATTTAGTCTACCTTTCCATGTTAATACTATGTTAACAATATGCAGTCTACCTTTCCATGTTAACTTTACAAAAGTATCTGAGAAATGTAAAAACTCTATAGTGGTTATTTGATGAAGAGAAGTTATGAAAGCCACGTGAATTTAAACTTGAAAAGAGTATTTTGGAGAGTGACATTTCATTGTAAGAATCTGGAAGGTGGCTAAAATGAGAGAAATGGCTATCATGGTTAAGATATAGGAGGAAGTAACTACTAAAGACAATTACTTTGTGGGAACCTAAATTTTCCTATACTATTCACATCAGTTTCTCATGCAAAAATAAAAGATAATGCTTACATATACTACATTAATCCAATCTTATGACAATTTATAAAGCTTGTCCATTTATCATAGCTGAATTAGCTCCTGCATGATTAGAGACACTGACTCCCCAGTACCGTCTCCTGCTCTAGCACCCAATTATATTTTATAAAATGTATTTCAACACATTCTTTTATGTATTAATAAAAATAACTATTTTTTTTTCAGAGGAACTCCAAGACTGCATATAATCCACAAGCTCATTAAAGGCATAAAAGGAATTTACTTATTTATTTATTTTGGCAGTCAGGAATGTATGAACAGAGCATAGACCTTGTAGGAATTTTGCCAGAGGGAGTCCAGATTCCCCTAACAACTCGAAAAAAAGTGCATTAGGATTTTAGGGAATATATTTAACGTCAATTTCCAGAAACAGTACCTAAAGCAAGGGTGCTTTAGGACCAGGCTGGAAAATAGGTTCAATTATGAATGAGGAAAACAGATGAATGCCCCCCACCTTCTCTATTATCTACCTTCTGTAGTCAACTCCCATCTGTACACTGACAGTGCTCACTGCGCTCCACGCTGCTCAACTTCTAAGCACTAATAAGATCACAGCCTAAGGTGGGAAAGATGCATTTTGGTTTGATCCACTTATTCAGTTATTAAAAAGGAAAAGCTGTGGAGTTATTTGCCCAACTCTAGAAGTATTCTGGAGGAGAAAATTGTTGATTTGGTCCATCTTCAGCTCATCATCAGAGTAACCTTTATTTTATTTTCTTTCTTTCTCTGTCTCTCCAACCCCCCCACCCACTACCTCCTTTTAGAAATTCATAATTAAAGTCAGTGCTGGTCACTCTTAGAGAATAGTCAAAGCTAGTCTGTGTTTTCACATGATATTTATGTGTATTTGAGTCTCTAGGATGTGTGTATATCTGTATTATAAGGAGATGCCACTTAGCAAAGTTCTAAGATGTAATATTACTCTTGTGATCACTTTCAATTTTTTCCTAATTTTGTGCTCATCCATTCTAGCAGACTTCATCTCTCCTATAGTGTGATGAGAGATAATAAGCGACAATTTCCAAATTGCTTATCTCTGCTTTAATTACAACATATTGCATGGGAGATATTATTTTCAAATTATTTCCATATTTCTTAATCCTAACTGTTTCTCATCTCACAGCAAATATTCACTTAAATGGTATCAGCCACCTGTAGTTTATAAAGCACCTTTAAGCTATTGTTTTAAAGTTTCCTACATTTTAATGTTTTCCTATTTATTTCCTGCTGATATCAACATATACCCTGCCAAAACTGATCTTTGGTGGATACTAACATATTCATATTGAACATTTGACCCAGAAATTTTGCAGATAATAAGCAGAGTGAACATCTGTGAGGTCTTGATAATTTTTAATATTTACCAAGAGTTCATTTCTGTTTTGTAATCCTTTTGATGAGTTCAGTCTTTCAAGACACTGTACTGTGAGTCTTGAAGTTGATTCCATCACAGAGCAGTAGAAGAGAGGATTGGGGATTGACTAGTAAACTGTTCATTATTTGGGATTTCAACTAAGAAGAGTATTACTTATAAGAGTTTGAGCACTGTGCAAAGTATTCATGGAAAGGAGGTGAACTCATACATTTTAAAATTGCCATATGCTAAATGGAGGAGCCCTGATGACGCAGTGATTAAAGCACTCTGCTGCTAACTGGGAGGTGGGGAGTTAGAACTCAGCAGCTACTTCGCAGGAGAAAGATGTGGCTGGTGGTCTGCTTTCATAAAGATTACAGCTTTGCAAAGCTTATGGTGAAGTTCTATTCTGACTTTGAATTGACTCCTTGACAATGTTTACTTTTTTTTTTTAAATGTCAAATGACTTACAAAAAAAAAAACAAAAAACATTTCTATCTTAGAGAGAAGCATCCAAAAAGAAAACTTAAACTCAATTTGAATTGTAAGGGTAGTGATTTTTTTCTTTTTTTTTTTTTCCATTTTTCACAATGGACAACATGTCTGTTTGGCTAAGCTTTTGGAAAACAGAAACAAACAAACAAAAAAAAAATCTAACTTTAGAATTAACACAGTGTAAAAACTGCGAGGAGGCCACATGTTCTGACCTCCTCTAATCTCACAAGAGGAAGACAGCAGTAACCCAAGGCCTATTACTGCCAGGCCAAACATGCTACCTCCCTCCAGCCCTTTCACCAACCGTTCCTCCCAAAGCACCCACCACCTCTCTCCTGGGTTTGATAATTCACTGCAGTGGCCACACAGAACTCACAGATTACAGGGTTTATTAGGGAAGCACCAGGCTACAACTCAAGTTCAGGAAGAACGCTCAGTCTCTCTCCCAGCCCACCATTCTTCAGCCAAGAGTCTCTAACAGTCTCTTTCTGGGGTGCATGTCTCTTGCATCTCTTTCCCAGCAACGCGTGTCTCAGGAGCCCGTGTGTCTTTCAGCAGCAAGTCTTCCTCAACCAGCAGTCCGAGAGAGTTCTGCCTCCAGGAGGTCTCCTTTAGAGCCTGCAGGGCGGTCAAACTAGCCAATTATAGCATCAGAACTCTAAGCACCTGAGAGAGAGTGGGCACCTCCCAGAACATTGTTTTGTGCCACTCCCAACAGAAATACTCCAGGTGGACACCTTCAGCAATCAGGAGCTCCTCAGTTGCTCATAGAAAATCCCACCTTAGAATTATGGGTGGAAAAGCCACACTAAATAATTTACTACACCACACACAGTATCTCATTAGTGCATTCCCCTGTTTGTAAAGTGTCAATGCCTGAAAACAATTAGTCACAGGTCCAAGGTTCATACCAATGCATAGTATGTCCTGGAGACTTGTTATTTATTTATTTTCAAAGATTCTTTAAATATCTTTGTTTGCATCTTCCTTCTCCAGGTTATCCCCCTACTCAGATCATATAAAATGTATTGGCTGACACAAGAAGACAATATAATAATCCATGTTGTTACTATGAATGTGGGAATACATTAGCAATAGTTTCAGATGCTGAGACCTGGAAGATATTTTAGAGATCACTTTCACCCTTCATTAACCTGAGTCCTGAATAATTTAAAAAGTCACCTGATGACACAGCTCATTTTGCAGCAGATTCCAAACTAAAATTCAGCTCTTATATGGTATCCAGATTCCCTGGGTCTCCCACAGAGAGATTGGTGGGCTTGAACCATCCACTTTTGGGATAGCAGTCAAGTGGTTTAACCATTGCATCAGCAGGACATGTAGTTCAATGGCTAATGGTTGGAGATTTGGGTCCTCCCAGAGGCATATCTGAAGAAAGGCTGGTGATCTATTTCTAAAATAATCAGTCATTGAAAACCCAATTCTACTTCGACATACATGCAGTCCACATGAGTTGAAATAAACTCCATAACTGAGCACTTTGAATCTAGAAGGAAAACTTGAGAATGACCCAATTAGGTTAAAATATTAATCTGTAAGAATAGCCAGACTTAGTAGTACCTTTAAGGTATCTACACTTTTCTCCTTGTCCTTTCAAGCACATTCCTACTTCCAAAGAACTGTCACTGTAATCAAACTCTAAAACTCACTGTCATTGAGTGGATTCCAACTCATAGCGACCCCTTTTGGGTTTATGAGGTGGTAAATCTTTACGGAAGTAGGTTGCCCAGTCTTCCTTCCATGGAGTGGTTGGTGGATTTGAACTGTCAACTTTCCGTCACCAGATTGTTTAATTTTATATGTTAAATCTCTCTGTGTCAAACAATGATATTATAAAAAGAGGAATTTAAGGATTTTTATTCTGCTATTCCTCCTACTTTCTTTTTCTGTTTTATCATTCCCATTTAGATCTTGAAATTAATACTGAAGATAATTTGTCTTAGAATAGAAGAAACATCATTGTCCTCTTAATTAGAAGTCATTGGAAAGTCATTGGATGAAGGACTTAAAAGGCAGTCTTGGAACTATTACTTGGTTTTGTGTTGCTTTAAACTCCTTAAATAGGTAAAGTTGATTTACTTAAATATGTAAATATGACCAATTATTAATTGATCAGAGTTATGTGATGAATTTCCAGTATATATTTAACTTTGTGCTTTATAGAGCAAATGTTGTTTACTGTTTGTTGAAATGGGAGGTAATGATACTGTTGAAAACATTAATGATACATAGATAAAGGGATTCTTCAGCAAATAAGTGCTATGCTCTTTAGAAAATTGCCTAGAATAATAAATCATAAGTAAATTAGTATATTACCTCGATGATAGAGTATGGTTTCCCCAATACCAGAATGAAAAAAAAAATTGAGTTTATCATTTACAGTAATGATACAGGCAAGAGGGTAAAACTAATAGATCTGAATAGTAAATATATTATATGGGAAAATAAAAATAATATGTTGGAAATAATAATGTAGACCCCTAGCAAGCAGGGACCATTTCTCTCTTATGCAGTTTTGCAATGCCTTCCTTGCACTCCTTATTTAATAAACTCTCATCAGATTAATTGATTGGTTAGTAATTATTGAATAAAAAGTAAGTTTTTCTTTCTGATTAATCTGTATGTGTCAAATGAAATTATTGGAATATGTGCAGTAAAATGATTTGGTGATAATACTGCTGTGTCTGTAAACAAATCTAAAGATGAATGTAGAGCTTGAATCTTCACTCACTAAGACACACTATGTAGGCAGGTCAATCCTCAGTGCAAATAACGGCCCCACCCTAAAGCCTATGTACTATAAACAAAAAGAGAAATGCTTTCCAATGACTTGTGAAGATAAATACCTTATTTTGGTACTTCACTTACTCCTGGAAATCTGGCTTAACAATTATTTTTGTACACCACTTCCTATCTTTACAGGATGACATAGCATAGCTATTAATTTTACATGTAATAGAAATGTTAAAAGGTAAAATAGTAAATGTAATTGTACTGGGAGGCTTGAGATTAATGTTGCTCTCAACAAAATACTGGCATTACTCAAGAATTGCTGAGAGATATTATCTACAGGGGCACATTATTGTAAACCTCTGTTAACCTGGGTCATTAAGGCATGAATGACTTTACATAAAAATTTTCAGGAGATGTAGGATTTGTTTCTTCTGCTTTGAGCCTTTATACTTCTAACTATTTAGGACTTTGAAAATACATTACCCATTTATTTGGAAAGTTTAACTTTAGTCCAGACCAAAATCAAACCACTGCCATCCAGTTTATTCCAACTCATAGTGACCCCCATTGAGTTCCCAAGGTTAATCTTTATGGATGTGGATTGCCTCAATTTCCTCCATGGAGAATCTAGGGAATTTGAACCACTGACCTTCTGGTTAGCAGCCAAATGGTTTACCCACTATGCCACCAGAGTGCCTTAATCTAGTAAATATAGTTTAGCATTTCTTGGTGACACATTATGAGGACACAAAAAAGTAAGGCCCTCAATGAGATGGATTGGCACAGTGGCTACAACAATGGATTTAGGAATAGCAAGGATTGCAAGGCTGGTACAAAACCTGACAGTGTTTCACTCTGTTGTATGTAGGGTAACTATGAATCGGAGCTGACTGGACAGCACCTAATAACAACAACAACCATTGATATGGGTATAGGACCAGATGACATGAAATTGTAATTATCTATCATCTAGTCCATTCCTTTCAGGACTACCATCTCACCAAACAGCTAAATTGTCCTGATGACCCTTCCTTTGTAGCTATTTGACCAAAGGATGTCATGCTGTTACAAGTAGGTAAATGTTCATATACATAAACACACAGACATAAACATACACTACTCAGGCACACAAAGCTAGTAAGTAACAATAGCTTTTAAATGTTAAAACATAGCTTCATACCTAGCTCATATTTTTACTGTAGAGTTATTCTACCTTCATTTCTTCAATTGGCTTCCCTTCACATTTGTAAAAATTAGTTTTATCCACAAACTTTTGAAAACGTCTTCAATGATTAAAAAGCTACAGTAAGAGCTGAGGAAAATAATGCATGTTTCTACCCTGATTAATTTGCAATCCACTGTAGTTTACAAATACATGACTATTGGTTCACATTCAATTGGGCTTTGACCTTCACAGTTTTAAAAATATTGAATCAACTGCTGTCTCTTTTTTCTCTAGCTCTGAGGTCTACTGCCAATTACTCTCTCAGGCATTGTTATACAGCTTTAATGAAAGTGAAATACTCTTTTACCCTTATCTTTATCAAAAGGGAAAATAATAGGTAAAATGCAAGAAGGTCACAAGAAAAATGAAGTCCTGTTTATTTGTTGTAGAAAAGAATATTCTTATGGATTTAAAATACAAACAAGGTGTTTCAGGATCTTGACTTAAATCACTTCACCTTCTACCTTTACTTCTGTTAGGTGGTTCAAACCCACCAGCCACTCCTCAGAAGGAAGGTTGGGCAATCTACTTCTATATTGATACTGCCTCAGAAGTCCAAGGAGGGGTCACTATGAGTCAGATCCGACTTGATAGCAGTGAGTTTGATTTGGGTTTTTGGTATATCATTAGTTAATATATATGTACATAACATTTTACCGAAGAGAATTCAAAAATGGTTACAGCAATATACTGACAGGGAACTTCCAGAAATTCAAGCTGATTCAGTAGACGATGTGGAATGACAGATATTATTGTTGATGTCAGATGGATCTTGGCTGAAAGCAAAGAATACTGGAAAGATGTTTACTTGTGTTTTATTGCAAAGGTGTTCAACTGTGTGGATTATTACAAATTATGGATCACATTAAGAATAATGGTAATTCCAGAACATTTCTTAGGGTTCAAGAGGAACATGTATATAGACCAGGAGGCTGCCATTCAAACAGAACAAGGGGATGCTACATGGTTTAAAATCAGGAAAGGTGGGTGTCAGACTTATATTCTTTCACCATACTTATTCAGTCTATATGATGAAAAAAATAATCTGAGAAGCTGGACTATAAAAGAAGAACATGCCATCAGAAGAAGACTCCTTAACAACCTGCGATATGCTGGTACTGAAAGTGAAGAAGACTTTAGGCACTTATGGATGAAGATCAAAGACCACTATCTTCATTATGGATTACTCTTCTTTGGACTTCCTTAATCGTTTCTAGCTTTCACATGCATATGAGATGACTGAAAATACCGTGGCTTGGGCTAGGGACACCTTAGCCTTCAAAATGACCTCTTCACTCGTCAACACTTTGAAGAGGTCTTTTGCAGCAGATTTGCCCGGTGCAATAAGATGTCTGATTTCTTGACTACTGCTTCCATGGGTGTGGATTGTGGATCCTAATAATATGAATTCTTTGACAACTTCAATCTTTTTTCCACTTATTGTGATGCTGTTTTTTGGTCCAATTGTGAGGATTTTCATTTTCTTTATACTGAGGTGTAATCCAGACAGAAGACTGCAGTCTTTATTCTTCATCAGTAAGTGCTTCAAGTCTTCTTCACTTACAGGAAACAAAGTTTTGTCATCTTCATATTGCAGATTGTAATTGAGTATTCCTCCAATCCTGATGCCATGCTCTTCTTCATATAGTCCAGATTCTTGGACTATTTGCTCAGCATACAGATTGAATAAGTATAGTAAAAAGATACAATCCTGACACACGTCTTTTCTGATTTTAAACCGTGCAGTAGTATCCCCTTGTTCTGTTCAAATGACAGCCTTCTAGCTAGTCTATGTACAGGTTCCTCACGAACACACTAAGTGTATTGGAATTCCCATTCTTTGCAATGTTATCCACAATTTGTTAAGATCCACACTAGTTGAGTCATTAAATGGATTTTCCCCTTTTTCTTGGGCATATTGATAGATGCCATTTTTCACATCTCTTATATTTAGAAATGAACATAAGACAGCTATAAGTATCAGAATATGAGCAGAATGGCTTTTTATCACATTTAGACATGGCCCAAAAAACTCCACTCATACGTGATTCTTGCTGGTTAAAAAGGAGTTGAGTCCCAGCATGGCAGAATTTATTATAGAAGTAGGTTCTAAAAGGCAGTGCTGCAATGATAAAATATCAATATGACAGCAGCTGCTGCCAAAACTGATATATGATGCTGATAATATAGTGCTGAAAACTGAAAAAAAAAAAAAAATATATATATATATATATATATATATATATGGTGCTGAAAAACTGATATAGAAGTCCTTGTGGGTAGTGAAAATATCTGGTAACATTGTTGTCTCTGATGACATACTTTACCTATTGAGTGAGTAGTTGTACAGGAAGTGGCTGGAAAAAGTCTGTAGTGTTGGCTACATTGACTAGGTTTAGCAAGCCGTTACAGAAATGAGATGTGGCAGAACAGGGAGGGCCAGAGAAAACAGTTGACTGTTACCAGAAAGGTCTAAAGGTTTAGAGATGAAGGAACCAGCCACTCCGCAGGAGGAAGATTGGACAATGTACTTCTGCAGTGATACCGCCTTGGACACCCAAGGAGGGGTGGCTATGAGTTGAAACAACCTGATGGTAGAGAGGTTGTTTTTTTTTTGGTAACAGTTTGGAAGATAAAAATTGTCTTTTTATTTATCCTACTGTGCATAGATCTATTATATCATGATTGCAATAGTGCCTAAGTCATTTGACTGCTAACCAGAAGGGTGGAGGTTCAAACCCACCAGCCACTCCTCAGAAGGAAGATTGTGCAATCTACTTCCATAGAGTGACTGCCTGGGAAATCCAAGGAGGGGTCTGTATGATTCAGATTCGCCTCCACAGCAGTGAGTTTGGTTTTGGTTTTATTCAGATATTGTAATACTGATAACATAGTGACTCAAATCATAAAGAGATAATTGCCCCATCATCTCGTGTAATCATTAGGAATATATCTATGAGATCTGGAGCCAAAATCTCAAAGGCATAGAAAATTGGAAAATTATAATTAGCATCTCTTATCATCCCTTACCAACAACCAATGCACTGCTGTTGAGTGGGATCCAACTCATAGCCACCCCTCCTTGGGTTTCTGAGGCGGTATCACTATGGAAGTAGATTGCCCAACCTTCCTTCTGAGGAGAGGCTGGTGGGTTTGAACCACCAGCTTCTGGTTAACAGTCAAATGCCTTATGCACTAGGCCACCAGAACTAGTATTACAATATTTTTAAATTTTGCATTCATAAAATAATACATGCACAAGATAAGAAAGAATATAGAAGAAATTATAGTGAAACTAATGGTCCCAGCATGTACATTCAGTTCACATGCACTCTCTTGTTCCTCTTCTCCTCATGATTAATTTTTAATTCTCTATTGGTTATCTTTTAAACACCAATTTCTAGTTTCAGTAGCTTTCAAAAGTATCTCTTGATTCTCCATTTTGTGAGATAAGTGTATTAGGGTTTCTATATTTTCCTCAACTTTTCCTAATCTTCTTTTTTATTCTTTTTCCCCTTAGTTACATTATAAATGTTATAAATGCACAACATATTTATAATCTGACCACAACTACATCCAAGTCTTCTAGGAATACAGTTTGACTCTAAAATTTCAGTATTAGCATTACTATGACTGTTTATATATCGTTCATTGTGAGTTCAATAAGTGTTGCTACAATTTGTGGGCCCAACTCATGACTTTTAGCTAGTCTAAAGGACTAGCTAGAGCTCTGGTGATGTAGTGCATAAGGCACTTGACTGCTAACTAGAAGGCTGGCAGTTCAAACCCACCAGCTACTCTTCAGAAGAAAGGTTGGGCAATCTCCTTCTGTAGTGATACAGCCTCAGAAACCCAAGGAGGGGTCTTTATGAGTAGGGTCCAACTCAACAGCACATAACAAACAACAACATCTAGTCTAAAGAGAACTGTTCCTAGCATCTGTTTCAAGAAGAGTCTCTTTTCCTAAACTCCTGCAATTACTCAGAATTCTACCACATTTCTGTTTAGTTTGCATTTTGAACACATTGAACATGTTTTTGATATTCTGAGAACAGCTAAAATACTTTCTACTTTATTGTTTATTTTTGCCTTTATCATAATTCCATTTTTTTCCAGACTAACTATGATATTTGGTTTTCTCTGATTTTTGTTTTTCGTGGAGTTTACTATCCAGAGTCTCTTCCTGCTTTCCATTGAGTGCTAATTTATTTCATATTCTGCTGCATAAAAGCCTTCTAGGAATTCCTTTCTTTCTTTTTTTTTTTTTTTCCCCCTGGGTTGCATCAGATGTTTCCTTGATCCTATGCCTTTCTCATTTTTGGTTTACTTATTTATTTTTGTGGTGCACATCTTCCAGATACTTCTAAAGAGGGATTTGGAGTGGTCAATTTTCAGAGTGTTCAAATGTCAAAAAGCAAAGCCTTTATCTGCCCCTCAAATGTGGTTGATTGCTTGGCTTGATATAAAACATGGATTGAAAACTATTTCCTCTCAGAATCTAAGTGCCTTTAGCTTTCTGTCATAACCCTGTTACACATTGTTGTCAAGTCAACTCTGACTCATTGGGATCCTATAAGACAGAGTAGAACTGCCTCTTAGGGTAGTCAAGGCCATTTATGAGAGCAAATTGCCACAACTTTCTCACATGAAATGGCTGATGGATTCATATTACAGACCTTCTGGCTAGGAGCTGAGTGCCCAACCACTGTGCTACCAGGACTTGCTGGGTAGCATGTACTGGTTATTTATCCATCATGTGCCTCAATTTTCTTGCCTATAAAAAGAGATAATAACATATCCTTTTCATTGTGTTGTTGTAAAGGTAACTTAGTTATTAAATGTAAAATGCATAAAATAGGACATAGCATATGGTACATGTTATATGAATAGTTGCTATTATTAGTTTGCAGTTCTTTTTTTAATCTTTATTTTAACTGTGGTGGCGTAGTTCCTAAGGCATGTGACTGCTAACCAGAAGGCTGGTGGTTCAAACCAGCCACTGCTCAGAAAGAAGATTGGGCAATCTTCTGTAGTGATACTACTTCGGGAACCCAAGGAGTGTTGCTATAAGTCATATCCGACTTGATGGCAGTGTGTTTGGTTTTGTTTTTTTTTTTCACATTTTTAATATCTAAGACCTCTGTCCCATGGAAGTAGCTGTCAAGAAATCAAACAAAGCATTGCTTTGGGAAAATCTGTTGCAGACCTTTTTAAAATGTCAAAGAGCAAAAATATCACTTTGAAGTCTAAGGTGTGCCTGACACGGTCCATGGTATTTTCAATAGCCTCATAAGCATGTGAAAGCTGGACAATGAATAAGGAAGACTAAAGAAGAATTTTTGCATTTGAATTGTGGCATTAGTGATAAATATTGAACATACCATGGACTGCCAAAAGAACAAACCAATATGTCTTGGAAGAAGTACAGCCGGAATGCTCCTTAGAAAAGAGAATAGCCAGACTTCATCTCATGTACTTTGGTCATATTATCAGAAGAGACCAGTCCCTGGAGAAGGATATCATGCTTGGTAAAGTGGAGGGTCAGCCAAAAAGGGAAAGAACTTCAATAAGATGGATTGACACAGTGGCTACAAAAAACGGGCCCAAGCACAGCAACGATTATGGGGATGCTGAAGCAAGGGCAACGTTTTGTTCTGTTGTACAGAGGGTCACTATGGGCCTGAAATGACTCAACAGCACCGAACAACAGCAACAACAAAGAGGTCTTTCATATTCTTTGGTTCATCATTTTTTAATACATATCTTCCTTTTTTATAGTTAATCAACCAAACAACTGCTTGAATATCTCTAAGAATATAAGCAAGAAATTTCTGAAAAATACTCAGTGCTATAAATTATGTTTTCTTTAGGAAAAAAAAAATATTTTCTTGTGATGTGGTGTTTCTCTTACATATAGCTTGCTCTCCTCATATACTAGTGATATTTAGTCTTCAGTTCATCTTGAAGACAGAAAGATGTGTAGCTGGTGTGGATTTCTTCTGCTTTTGCTTCTAGTGGGTCTCTTCACTGGTTGGAGAATTCTGCTTAGGCAATCAACAGAAGGATAGGGTGTACTGGTTGGCTTTACTTTGAGGAGAAAGGCAAAGAATGAGGTCAAACAGATTCGCACACATCAGCAATGTGCTGAAATGAGAAGGCAAAACACCAATAGTTACCCTATATGCCTAAGTTTTCCCCAGATGGTAGAGGGGAGATAAGTATCATCTTCATTTTGTACATACTAGCAGGAAGGGTCTAGTCCAGTGGATGGTAGTAGCTTTACTCTTCTAACTTGCCTTCTTTCTTAGCTTCTGGCTATGAGTCACAGAATTTCTGGAGCTCTTTCTGATGGAATGAATCCAAACTCTCCTGCAGTAATCTGTTTTGTATTCTAAGCTAAGAATGACTCCCATTCACTATTTAACTAGTGCCTAAGGCACTTGACTGCTAACCAGAAAGCTAGTGGTTCAAACCCATCAGCCACTACTTGGAAGGAAGGTTGGGCAATCTACTTCTGTAGTGATACTGCCTCAGAAACCCAAGAAGGGGTCACTATGAGTCATGTCTGACTTGACGGCACATAACATAACAGGGCAGTAGTGATTCAGTGGTAGAATTCTGGCCTTTGATATGGGAGATTCAGGCTTAATTCCTGGGTAATACACCTCAAGTACAGCAATTGCCATCTGTCAGTAGAAACTTATATTTTGCTATGATGCTATAAAACTGAACAGATGTCAGTGGAGTTTCCAAACAAAGACTAGGTGGAAAGACCTGGTGACCTACTTCTAAAATTCAGACAATGAAATACTATGGGTTACAATGGTTGAATCTGGTTGTTCATGAGGTCCCCAGAGGTTGAGATTAACTTAAGAACAACTATCTACAACAGTAATCTTCCACTGATGTGTTGAAATATATCTTGACAGCAGCATTTGTTTTGTTTCATTCGTTTTTGTCAATTTATTTCATTTCCTACTTCTAGATTTCAATCCCAAAGATTCTCAAGAGGGAAGGAAGTGAATGTATTTGCCTAATACACATATTATTTTCTTTGACACGTACAAAAGAATAAATCTAGTTGAGGAAATAAAGTTTAGTATAAATATATATTTTAAATACTCACTAGTTGAAAACAGTTAAAATACTTTTTCTTTTCTATAAATGACTCTTCCACCACTGAACATACTTAGTGACATAATATATATATAATCTGTTGTTGTTGTTGTTATGTGCTGTTGAGTCGGACCCGACTCATAACAGCCCCTCCTTGGGTTTCCAAGGCAGCATCACTATGGAAGTAGATTGCCCCATCTTAATCTATATTCCAGAAATATAGATTTTGCACACATCCTAGATATTTTTATAACAAATATAGAAAAATATGTATTAAAGCTTTAAGTTTTTTATAAAAAAAGGATATATACTATTTACTATTGATAAATGATTATTAGTTATTTTAAAACAAGGTCTACATTAATCTTTTAATATATGCTCCTAAAGCAGCCTGTAAGTTCTTTATTAGTATATATATTGTATGTTGTTGTTGTTATATGCCGTCAAGTTGGCTCCAACTCATAGCAAGCCCTCCTTGGGTTTACGAGGCAGTATCACTACAGAAGTAGATTACCCAACCTTCCTTCTGAGGAGTGGCTGGTGGGTTTGAACCACCAGTCTTCTGGTTAGCAGTCAAGTGCCTTAGGCACTATGCTACCAGAGCTCCTTTAAATATTTACCTGCTCTGGACAGAAAAGACCAATGCCATTGGTAACAATGACTCTTGCTCATTGCCCAAACTCTGTGCTTAGTATTGTATCTCATGGATATTAAGCATTTTAATGTAATCTTTTGAATAAATGGGTGAATGGATGAATGAGTGATCTCCAAGTCTAAAATTTTATGGGAGCTCTGGTAGTGTAGTGCCTAAGGCCACTCCTCTGAAGGAAGATGGGGCAATTTACTTTCGTAGTGATACTGCCTCAGAAACCCAAGGAAGGGTTGCTATGAGTCAGGTCTGACTCGATGGCATATAACAACAACAAAATTGAATTCTAATAAATTTATAGCATAGGAATTTAACATGTATTTTAATTTTAAATTACTTTTCCCTGTATTTTCTTATTTTTTAAAAAAATCTGTTCATGTTAATAACAGTGGTACCAAAACTTGCACTGCATTATAATTTCCAATTCCTTTTAATACAGATTGTTATTTGATCCTGTGAAATTCTTAGGGCAATTGTTATAATCAAATAAATAATATATATGAAATATATTTTTGAAACCCTAAAGCATGAGGCAAAATTGGAAGATATTACTTATCTTATGTATAATTCATTATACACAACATATTTGGAAACTAGAGTCCATGGATGGTGCAAATGATTAAACACTCAGTTATTACATGAAAGGTTAGTTTTTCAAATCTTCTCAGAGGCACCTTGAAAGATAGAGCCTGGGATCTACTTCTGAAAAATCAGCCCTGAACTCCTATGGAGCAAAGACCAGCTCTGACATCCGTCAGTAGCATCTAATATGGTTTTTGGTTTATTTGAAAATTGCATTTTATTGAAAAATAATAGACCACTTATTTTTTTTTCTAGGCTGATCTTCTCTTAAAATCTTTTAAAAAATTGATCATAAAATGATACTAACTAGAATGAATGGAAATTAAAGGGATCCTGAGCTCTTCTCACTTCATTCTACAGATGAAGAAGCATAAGATTTCCCACATGGGGAAGTTATGAACAGAAGTTTTCAGGGTTTGTGAATGATGGACTCCCCTTCAAGTGTACTAGAAGAACTCTCATCCATGTTTTCTTTTTTTTTTTTTTTTTTTCCCTTTAACATGCTTTCCACACAAAAAAATTACCTATCAGGGTGCTTAAGAAAATGCATTCTTTATAGTGTTCCAGACTTCAGAAGTTTGTAGCAAAAAGTACAAAGGGATACACAGATGAGAAGGCTACATAATGAGTATATGGAGAGTATTCCACATCCTGGCAGAAACAAGATCCAAGGGTCCTCATCAGTGATGCAACAAAGGCAGTTGTTCCTCCAGCATTTCAGGGTGGCAAAAAGTTTTTCAAGGCTGCCATGATTACAACCGAGCTGTGGCACTGTGCTCTGTTGCTTGCAGCACTTTCCACTGGAGTGTAATAGAATACTGGAGCACTATTGTATTTTTAAAGGCAATTAATATTTTATTATGCACAGACTTTTATTTGCACCATTTGGATTCCTCTTCTCTAATTAAATCTTGTGATTTACACAAACAGAACTGCTGTTCTTTAAACTCTGCAAATTATAAAAATTAACAAATACTTGTTAAAAAGGAAGCAAAAGCAGCCAAGGGTCCTATTTTTATGACAGAAACAACTGGAGGCTACAGAGTAAATTGATAGTGTCTCTTGTTTGAGTGGGGCAATGTGGCAATTACATATAAAATACCTTAGTTAAGTAGAACTGATAGAGATTCCAGCTGTCTAGGAGAGAAAGGTTAATTCTTTAAATAAATAAAGCTGGTATTTTATGTGTCCATGTAGGATTTTTGCTCCATGACCTTGTATGCAGAATTTTGTGTTATGGGATTTATACATCACGAGTATGGTTTCAAGCATGCATTCCCCCAACTCTGCATTTGTGGAATGTTTCCTGGGGCCTAACGAATGTGTTTCGAAGGGAACAAAGAATCTCTGTGCCTAGATGCCACTTAGGAGAATGTGCCTTGCTGCTCTTTCTGTTTTTGAATTAGCAGTTCCTAGATAAATTTCCAGGAGCTCAGGTAGCATAGTGGCTAAGACACTTGCCTGCTAACCAGACGGCTGGTGGTTCAA
>NW_006921751.1:1774769-1775336 GCF_000298275.1 Orycteropus afer afer
GGCTGGTGGTTCAAACCCACCAGCCACTCCTCAGAAGGAAGATTGGGCAATCCTACTTCACTCCAGATACTGCCTCGGAAACCCAAGGAGGGGTCGCTATGAGTCGGGTTTGACTCGATGGCACATAACAACAACAACAAGATAAATTTCCAGTGGGTAAGGATTGTCCGCTTCTCCCCCTTGGTCAATACATAAAGGAAAGGAAAGTATACTCCAGGGGAAAGATTAAAATCTCTCTTTACCTCTGTAAAGACAACAGATGGGACTGGGTTGAGGTTAAGGAAGAAGAAGATAATGCCTGTATAAGAAATAACCCTCACCCTACTTAAGCTGAGGAGTCTTGGGTAATGCAGTTAAGCATTAGCCTAGTAGCAGGAATGTCAGTGGTTTGAGCCCTCCACCCCCCTTCAGAGACTCATCAGAAGACAGGTCTGATGATCTGCTTCTGAAGGTCACAGTTTTGAAAGCCCTATATAGGAAGGTTGGGCAATCCTACTTCCGTAGTGATACTGCCTCGGAAACCCAAGGAGGGGTCGCTATGAGTCGGGGTCGACTCGACGGCACATA
>NW_006921751.1:1776409-1777954 GCF_000298275.1 Orycteropus afer afer
CCCCCCCTTCCCTCCTTATTTTATCATCCCCAGATGTTCCTACTACTCTCAGGGAATCACTGTGAAAAATCTTCATTCTTTTATAGAATTTCCCTGCTGCAGATTTGGAAACAGTCTGTATGGTTTCGTCAAAAAAGGGATGCCCAGGGATGCTAAATAACAACAAAGAAAAATTTCACCTATTTTAACAGTCCTCCAGAATTAATAATGTCTCAGAAAGAACTAGAAAAGTCTTTTCTTTTCTCTATTCTTTCATCTTCCTCCTCCTCCTTTTCCCCAGAAAAAAAGGTAGATTTCAGGATCAAGAACTAAAGCATGTGGTAACACTATTATCCCTTGGTACATTTTTAACACAATGGGTGTTTGAGGGCTATTCCAAGAATTTAGCAACCATCAAAACTTTGTTCCTATGAGGATATACATTCTAAAATACAATTGAAAGCAATCACTCTGCTAGATATTAGTTAAATGCCAGGAAATATCTACAGTAATAATAAAAGTTCGTATTCAATGAGTGCTCACCACATGCCAAGTTCAGGACTAAATCATTTACCTGTGTTATCTCATTTATTCCTCACACAATCTTCTTTATGATAAGATTATGGGGATCCTGTGTATAGATGAGAAGACTGTGGTTTAGAAAATTCAGTTCCAAGCTCAACATCATGTAGAAACTAAGGAAAAAATACCAAGAGTATAAGAATATGAATATAGGTATCTGATGCCAAACCTGGTGCTGTTTAACACTATGCTATACTCAAATAGATGAAGTTGAGCCAGTTTATACATGTATAATGTGAGAAAAAACTCGACGGCACATAACAACAACAACAACAACATATAGTAGTTCAACTCTGCACCCATGGGTCATCATGAATCAGAATCAACTCAAAGAGAATGAACAACAACAACTAATTAAGTTAGAGGTTTCTGTAGAAGATTTTTGGGAGTATTCTGCAGTCTCCTTTAAGCCATTACTCCAGGGTTCCCACCTGGAGAAGAGGAGGAAGGGAGATCAGTAAGTAGAACTGGGTGGAAACAGGGTATTGATAATATGAACTCCACAAGAACATGCTTCTTTATGGCTCTTTTTCTACTCCTGGCAAAATGCACATTCAGTTCAGTGAATAGAATGAAAGTGAAGGGTTCAGTATGTAGAATTTCACTTCATGGACAAGATCTCAGGAAACCTTTTAGTCTATATTTAGAGGGGTGCCATGAAGGTCCACAATTACTGTTCTCATTTTTCATGACTCTTTCTCTTCATTCAATTTGTAAGTCACATGCCTTTTTGTTTTCTCCTTTGTATGCTATTAGATTAACAAAGGAAAAACTCCCACATGAAATTTTTATAAAAGTAACTGAACACCTACCTATGGTATGACATTTCTCCCTCGAAGTATATTCTAGATAGTTTTATAATAACTTGTTGTTGTTGTTGTTGTTGTTCTTATGTGCTGTCGAGTTGGCCCCGACTCATAGCGACCCCTCCTTGGGTTTCTGAGGCAGTATCACTACAGAAGTAGGATTGCCCAACCTTCCTTC
>NW_006921751.1:1779064-1794213 GCF_000298275.1 Orycteropus afer afer
TTTTTTTTAATATCTCTCAATACACAGGTTTCTGTGAAATTCTAAGAATATTTCTATAATTGGGAAGAGAAATATGGAGATTAAATATTTTATTGTTTTTAACAAACCATACAATTAATTTTGCTATTAAAAGAAGGCCAAGTAAGTATGTATAAGATTATTTGAATTTTCCATATTACAAATGCCTGTGGCTTATTTTGTAAATCCTCTAATCAATCTTAAAAACACAATCATATAGGGATGGGAGGGGAGGGGAGGAAACACTGCAAAAAGAAAAAGAAAACAAGAAAAAAAATCATAGTAATAATAATACTATAATGGTGTAATAAAATTATACATAGTTTTTTTTTTTTTTCATTGAAAATAATAAGTATTTATTAATGAGCCACATTTCATGGTCATTAAGGTACTGGACTCCACAACCAATGCGAGTGGAAGCAGCAATCAATAAATCAAATGACATATTGCACTGGGCAAATCTGCTACAAAAGAACTCCTTAACGTGTTAAAGTGCTCTTTGAAGGCTAAGGGTGTCTGACCCAAGCCATGGTATTTTCAATAGCCTCATATCCATGTGCAAGTTGGGCAAGAATGAGAAAAACCCCAGAAGAACTGAAGCATTTGAATTGCGGTGTTGGCAAAAAATATCAAATATACCATAGACTGCCAGAAGAACAAACAAATGTCTTGGAAGAACAACTGGAATGCTTCTTGTAAACAAGAATGGCCAGACTTCATCTCTTGTACTTTGGTCATGTTATTAAGGGCCCTGTCCCTGGAGAAAGATATCATGAAAAAAAATAAGAAGAGGAAGACCCTCAATGAGATGGGTTGACATAGTAGCTATAACAATGGGCTCAAACAAAACAAAGATTGTGAGGAAGGCACAAGATTGGGCAGTGTTTAGTTCTGTTGGACATAGGGTCACTATGAGTTGGAATTAACTCTAGGGCACAACAACACAGTACCAAGAGGCCTATATGAGCAGTTTTAACCTTAATTCTTAACTCATTATATATGTTTAATATTTTGATTGAATAAATGATGAAAGCAGTGTTGAATATGGCAAATTTAAGAAAACTGAGCAAAAAAGCAATCTATCCAAATTTAAAAAATAACATATTATCCCTACCATGAGAATGTACATTCAAATAAGTGGAATCCTTTAAAAATTCTGGTCATATTTAAATGTAATAAAATGAATCCTTAAATATTATAAAATTAATACATGAGCATAATAAAACTATTTTAAATAGTACACTTGAGTAAAAATTGTAAAGGAAATGTTATTTGCTGTTGTTGTTAGGTGCCATGGAATCGCTTCTGACTCATAGCAACCCCATGCACATCAGAACGAAACACCATCCGATCCCGCGCCAGCTCCATGATCCTTGAGCCCGTTGTTGCAGCCACCGTGTCCATCTTGTCGAAGGCCTTCCCCTCTTTCATTGACCCTCCACCTTACCAAGCATGACATCCTTTTCCAAGGAATGGTCCCCTCTGGCAACATGACCAAAGTAGGTGAGATGAAGTCTGGCCATCCTCGCTTCCAAGGATCATCTTAGCTGCACTTCTTCCAGGACAGATCTGTTAGTTCTTTTGACAGTCCATGGTACCTTCAGCATTTTTTGCCAGCACCACAACTCAAAAGCATCAACTCTTCTTCGGTCTTCCTTATTTATTGTCCAGCTCTCACATGCATAAGAGGCAATTGGAAATATCATGGCCTGTGTCAGGTGCACCTTAGTCCTCAAGGAGACATAGTTGCTCCTCAGCACTTGAAACAGTTCCTTCGCAGCTGACCTGACCATTGTTACACGTCATCTAATGTCCTGACTGCTGCCTCCATTGTCCTTGATTGTAGAACCAAACAACGTGAATTCTTTGACAACCTCAGTCTTTTTTCCATTTATCGTGATGCTGCTTATTGGTCCAGTTGTGAAGATTTTTGTCTTCTTTTGTAATGACATAGTACTGTGTTCCTCAATCTTCATCAGTAAGTGCCTCAAGTCATCCTCACTTTCAGCAAGCAAAGTTGTATCAGCAGCATATTGCAGGTTGTTGATGATTCTTCCTCCAATCCTGATGCCATGTTTTTTTCATATAGTCCAGCTTCTTGGATTATTTGTTCAGCATATAGATGGAATAAGTATGGGGAAAGGATACAAGCCTGATGCACTCCTTTCTTGATTTTAAACCATGCAGTGTCCCCTTGTTCTGTTCGAACAACAGCCTCCTGGTCAATGTACAGGTTCCTCATGAGTACAATCAAGTGTTCTGGAATTCCCATTCTTCTCAATGTTATCCATAATTTGTCATTGATCCACATACTCAAATTCCTTTGCATAGTCAATAAAACACAAGTAAACATCTTTCTGGTATTCTTTGCCTTGAGCCAAGATCCATCTGACAGCAGCTATGAGATCCCTCATTCCACGTCCTCTTCTGAATCCAGCTTGCACCTCTGGAAGTTCTCTGTCAATATGCTGCTGCAAACGTTTTTGAATTACCTTCAGTAAGATCTTACTTGCATGCGATATTAATGATATTGTTCGATAATTTCCACATTCTGTGGGATCACCTTTCTTTGGAATGGGTACAAATATGGATCTCTTCCAGTCAGTTGGCCAGGTAGCTGTCTTCCAAATCTCTTGGCATAACTGAGTGAGTGCCTCCAGTGCAACATCCGTTTGTTGAAATATCTCAATGGGTATTCCATCAATTCCTGGAGCCTTGTTCTTCACCAATTCCTTCATTGCAGCTTCAACTTCCTCCTTCAGTACGATTGGTTCTAGATCATATGCCACCTCCTGAAATGGATGAAGATTGACCAGTTCTTTTGGGTACAGTGACTCTGTATTCCTTCCATGTTCTTTTGATATTCCTGCATCATTCAATGTTTTGCCCTTAGAATCTTTCAATATTGCAACTCGAGGCTTAAATTTTGTCCTCAATTCTTTCAGCTTGAGAAATGCCGAGTGTGTTCTTCCCTTTTGGTTTTCTAACTCCAGGTCTTTGCACATTTCATTATAGTAATTAGCTTTGTCTTCTCGAACTGCTCTTTGAAATCTTTGGTTCAATTCTTTTATCTTGTAATTTCTTCCATTTGCTTTAGCTGCTCTCCACTAAAGGGAAAGTTTCAAAGTCTCTTCTGTCATCCATTTTGGTTTTCTCTTCTTTTGTTGTCTTTTTAGTGACTTCTTGCTTTCTTCATGGATGATGCTCTTGATGTCATCCCACAATTCATCTGGTTTCCGGTCATTGGTGTTCAATGCATCAAATATGTTATTTGCTACCTCCTCTTATATCCAAATCACAATTCACAGAGGAAACCATCTAAGTCTAGGTTTACCTCTTTATGACCAACCTTTATAATTTCACAGATAATGTTGCTATGCCTAACTCTTGACTAGTAAAGATTACAACCACTCCTTGTTACAGACATGGATAGATTCCAAAGAACAGATCATTATGTGAAAATGATCATTATGTAAAATTGGACAATGACCATATCAGATCACAAAATGGAGGATTATTATATCATTACATAACTACCAAATTACATCATTACACAACTGTGAAGCCACTGATTCATGGTCCATCTAAGTCAAGACATATTAATCATAACAGCCAGTGTTACTCTTGCCTTGCACCTTAACATTCATTGCTGCCACATGTGAATGGTTAAAGTGCTAAATAGTCATATAGTAGTTTTTACTGCTGTTTTAAATATAAAATGTCAGATAACATGACAGTCAGTAAGTGAGGAGTAGGTGTATTCTAAAGGGAGCCCTGGCAGAGCAGTTGTTAAAGTTCCTGGCTGCTAATTGCATGATTGGCAGTTTGAAACCACCAGCAATTTCACAGGAGAATGATGAGTCAGTCTGCTTTTGTAAAGGTTTACAGCCTCAAAAACTCTATGGGCAGTTCTACTCTGTCCTATAGGGTCGCTGTAAGTCTGAATTGACTCAGTGGCACTTGGTTTGGTCATGGGTTTTAGGTGTATTATTTACATTTACTGTGGGCTTTCTGTCAGAAATAATGTAAAGCAGCTGCTTACTTATGTTATCTCACCTATGTTCATCAAGGGTAATTACTGATTATATAGTCAATCATAATAAGCTAATTTTCATTGCCAGTGATTGATTTATGTGACATAACTCTGGTAATAAACTATTAAAAGAAATTTACTGGAAGTCTTTAGGGATAAGTTTCTTTATTTTTCAAAATGACACAGAGTAAAGGACATTATCTTCTTCAAAGGACATTTTCATGGCATTAATATGATATGTACTTATGCTACAGCCATCTTGTGACTATGAGAGAAGGTAACACCCCTGGGATGAGAGGGCAGAATGCTAGAAAAAGCAAGAGTATGTGATGGTGGAAGATGTATCCCAAAACAGTTAACAAGGCCATGACTGGAAATGTTCTTAAAGACCAAATTTACTTTTTACTTATAATTACAGAAATACAGACCTCATATTATACAGAAATTAATGTGAAGTGGTTTAAAAATCCCAAAATCTGACTTTACTCACCTTGTCTACCATACTCAAATATGTAAATTCTGTCATCTCTTCAGTATAATCATTGAGCCAATACCATTTAATATTTATTACTCTATGACTCAAAAGACAACTCATACTTTAGATATGATTAGAAAATCACAAATTAACAACCTAAAATTACAAACAAGAGAATAAGTACATGTTAGACTATTCAATTTGGAATCCAGATGTCTTATATTAACATTATAAACCCAATCTCACTTGATAGACTTTCTGGAGTCAACAAATGAACTACTCTAACCTCTGTTCCACCAATAGTTTGCCAGTATCCCTGATGAGGGTGGCTTACGTGTATTTCAAATACCATCAGCATCACCCATAGTGGACAGATTTCAGTGGAGCTTCCAGACTAAGACAGACTAGAAAGAGGGACATTTTGCGGGTCCCCTTGCAAAAATATTGGCCACTGGAAACTGTATAAATGGCAGGAAAACTTTGTGTGATATAGTGCCAGAAGATGAGCCCCTCAGGTTGGAAGGCAGTCAAAATACAACTGGAGAAGAGCTGTCTCCTCAAAGTACAGTTGACTATAAAGTTGTGGATGAAGTAAAGCTTTAAGGACCTTCATTTTCTGATGTGGCATAACTCAAAATGAAATGAAACAACTGAAAACATCCATTAATAATCAGAATGTAGAATGTATGAAGGATGAATCTAGGAAAAGTGAAAGTTGCCAAAAATTAAATGGAACTCATAAAGATCTATATAGTAGGCATTAATGAGATTAAATGGATTGGAACTAGCCATTTCTCATCAGAATCGTATGGTCTACTATACCAGGAATGATAAATTAAAGAGGAATGGTGTCACCTTTATGGTAAAAAAAGCACATTCCAAGATCTATCCTATAGTATGATGATATTAGTGATAGGATAATATCAATATCTAAAAGCAAGATCAGTTAATACAACTATTATTCAAATTTGCACACCAACTTTAAAGCCAAAGATGAAGAAATTGAAGATTTTTACCAACTTTTGAAGTCTGAAATTAATGAAACATGCAATCAAAATGCATTTATAATTACTGGTGATTGGAATGCAAAATCTGGGAACAAAGAAGCATTGGTAGTTGGAAAATATGGCTTTAGTGATAGAAATGATGCTAGAGAATGCATAATACAAGTTACAAGACCAACAAGATATTCATTACAAATACTTTTTTTATTCAGCAACATAAGCAGTGACTATACACATGGACCTTGCCAGATGAATACACAGGAATCAAATCGACTACATCTGTAGAAAGAGAGGATGGGGAAGTTCCATATCATCAGTCAGAACAAGGTCAGGGGCCAACTGTGGAACAGACCATCAATTGCTCATATGTAAGTTTAAATTTTAGCTGAAGAAAATTAAGTCCACAAGAGTGAAAACATGACCCTGAATATTTCCTACTGGGATTTAGAGATGAACTGAAGAATAGGTTTGACACATTGAACATCAGTGACTTAAGATCAGATGAGTAGTTGGATATGCTCTGGTTACCTTGTACTGCTCTGACAAGAATATACCACAAATGGGATGGCCTTAACAAACAGGAGTTTATTCTTACAGTTTGGAGGCTTTAATTCCAAGTTCAAAATGCCAGGCTCTAGAGGCTGTGTGAAAGCCCCTCAACATTTTGGGTTTCAGCTCTGCCTCATGCTTCTGGCCCACTGAAGCTAGAGTCATCTCTTCACTCAGGCAGCTAGTGGCTGCTGAGGCAAGCTCAAGGTTGACAAATAAAATGGCACAGTCTTGATGCTACCAAACCACACTGCAGGGCATTGCTTCAAGTCCATTGAAAGTCCCAGGATTGGCAGAACATGGCAGGCTGCTGAACAATGACACAGCTATATGCAGGGTTCAAGCATGCCATAAGACCATTCCCAAAGCTGTTTCTTATATAAGGAAAGCAGACCACATATCCAAAGAAGTTACTCCGCTACTCCAATAGATTCCACCATGGAGTTAATTATCAATCTCACCATGGGGAATAACTACTTTCAGCTGCCCAGCCACTCAACCAGACCTAGCCAAGTTGACACACAAATGTAACAACCACAGATGACATCCAGAACATCACACATAAAGAAAGCAAAAGGTTATTTAAAGGGAGGAAAAAACAAAATGGATGTTGGAAGAGACTTAAACTTGCTCTTGAATGTAGAGTAGCCAAAGCAAATGGAAGAAATGATGAAGTAAAATAGATGAACAGAAGATTTAAAATGGTAGCTAAGAAAGACTAAGTAAAGTATAATGAAATGTGCAATGACTTGGAGTTAGAAAATGAAAAGCAAGGAATATGCTTGGCATTTATTGAACGGAAAGAATTGAAAAAAAAAAAATAATTCAAGCCTTGAGTTGTAGTATTGAAGGATTCTGAGGACAAAATGTTGGTAAGACAGATGGCTGGTAACCAGCAGATTGGTGGTTTAAACCCATCAGCTGCTCCATGGGATGAAGCTGAGGCAATATTTCCATAAATATTTACAGCCTTAGAAAACCTGTGGGAGTTGCTGTTAGTCAGAATCAATTTAGTGACAGTGGTTTATGGGTAAAATACTGAACAATTCAGGAAGCATCAAAAGAAAATAGAAGGAATACACAGATTTACTGTACCAAAATAATTGGTTGACCTTCAACTATTTACAGGGGTAACAGGTGATCAAGAAGCCATAGAATTGAAGGAAGAAGTTGAAGCTTCAATAAAATAAGTAGCAAAAAACAAGTTTCCAGGAATTAATAGAATACCCTTGAGATGTTTCAACAAATGGATGCAGCACTGGAGATGAGATGCTCACTCTTTTATATCAAGAAATTTTGAAGACAATTACCTGGTCAAAAGATCCATATTTGTGCCCATTATTAAGAAAGGTGGTCCAACAGAATGTGGAAATCATAGTATCATTAATATCACATGCAAGGAAAATTTTGCTAAATATAATTCAAAAATATTTGCAGCAGTATATTTACATGGAATTACCAGAAATTCAAGCCTCATACGGAATATGACATGGAATGAGGGATATCATTGCTGATGTCAGATGGATCTTGGCTGAGAGCAAAGAATACCAGAAAGATGTTTACCTGTGTTTTATTGACTATGCAAAGGCATTAAACTGTGTGGATCATAACAAATTATGGATAACAGTATGAAGAATGGGAATCCCAGATTACTTAACTCCACCCATGTGGAACCTGTGCATAGACCAAGAAGCTGTCCTTTAAACAGAACAAGGGGATACTGCATGGTTTAAAACCTGGAGAGGTGTATGTGTCAGGCTTGTATTTTTAACTGTATTTATTCAATCTGTATGCTGAGCAAATAACCCAAGAAGCTGAACTTGGTGATGAATAATGTGGCATCAGGATTGGATGAAGACTCATTAACTACCTATGATATGCAGATGACACAACCTTGCTTGCTGAAAGTTAAGAAGACTTGAAGCATTTATTGATGAAGATCAAAGACTACAGCTTTGTAGTCAAAGTTCAAAGATTACAACTTAACATAAAGAAAACAAAAATCCTCATCACTGGACCAATAAGTAACATCATGGTAAACAGAGAAAAAATTGAAATTGTCAAGGATTTCATTTTACTTTGATCCACAATCATCACCTATGGAAACAAAAGTCAAGAAATCAAGTGACATATTGTATTGGTCAAATCTGTTGCAGAAGACCTTTTAAAGTGTTAAAGAGCAAAGATAGCACTTTGATGATTTTGGGCCTGACCTAAGCCAGAAGTGGACAATGAATAAAGAAAATGGAAGAAAAATTGATATATTTGAACTGTAGTGTTGTCAAAGAATATTGAATGCACTATGGACTGTTATAAACAATGAAACACATGTCCTGGAGGAAGTACAGCCAGAATGCTCCTTAGAATAGAGAATGGCCAGACTTTATGGTTCATATTCTGGTCATATTGTTAACATGGAAGAATCCCTGGAATAAAATATCACACTTGATAAAACAGAGGTTCAGAGAAAAGACGAAGATGTTCAATAAATTGATGTGAGAAGATGTGAGATAAATTGACACAGTGGTTGTGACGACGGGCTCAAGCCTGGCAACTATTTTGATAATGGCAAGGGAGCAGTCAATATTTTGTTCTGTTGTATACAGAGTTGCTATGAATAGGAACTGATTTGACAGCACCTAACAACAAGAAGACTATGTTCCATATCTGTAAAGGAGAGAACATAAAATACTTCTACTGTTTCAGTCCCAATTCATAACAACCCCCCCTTGGGTTTCTGAGGCTGTATCTCTATGGAAGTAGATTTCTCAGTCTTCCTTCCAAGAAGTAGCTGGTGGGTTGAACCACCAGCCTTCTGATTAACAGTCAAATGCCTTAGGCACTACACCACCAGAGCTTCCTCAAATGCACTAATGTTCATTACATTGTTTAATGAAATATCATTCATTCTTTAAAAGTCATTTGTGGAGAATATATTTGATGGGTCAGCAATTGTCCTAATCTCAGGGCAAACTACAGTGAATAAAATGCATTAAGAGGAAAAAAATTAACTCATTCATTGACTCGTGATCAGTCCATATTTGTTAATGTGTTATAAAAGCACAATAGACCATCTGCTCATGGAACTACTGGATTGCACTATAAATCTATAATATATAAAGCCAAAATTTCTCTAAGGAATATATTACTATGGTTATTTTAGTACCTAGACTTTTATTTTCTCCATCCTATCTTTAAAAGAAAGAAAGAGAGAGAGAGAGTGAAAGGTAGGGAAAGAGGGATAGAGTTAAAAGTAAGAACAAGGCCGGTCACCAACTGTGGAAATAACCATCAATAACGCCTATGCAAGTTGAACTTTAAGCTGGAGAATATTAATGCAAGTCCGCGAGAACCAAAATATGACCTTGAGTATGTCCTGTCTGACTTAAAGATCATCTGAATAATAGATTTTATGCATTGAAACTCTGTGACAAAAGACCAGAAGAGTTGTGGGATGATATCAAAGACATAATACATGAAGAAAAGCAAAAGGTCATTAAAAAGACAGGAAAGGAAGAGAAGGCCAAAAAGGATGTCAGAAGAGAAGCAGTTTAGTATTTTATAAATACAGTAGTATTGTATACTCCAACCGGTAATCATCTTTTAACTATTGAACTAGAAATTCTTCTCTGGTGGCATAATGCCTAAGCCATTTGACTGCTAACCAAAAGGCTGGTGGTTCAAACCCACCAGCCACTCCTCAGAAGGAAGATTGGGCAATGTACTTCCATAATGATACTGCCTTGGAAACCCAAGGAGGGGTCGCTATGAGTCAGATCTGATTCCATGGAAGTGACTTTGGTTTTGAAGTTTACCCCAAAAAATAAAAATATTACTTAATAAATAGGAAGTAAATGTTCATGCTACAATATCAAGGACAAACAATAAATCTCCAGTGAGAGATTGTTTTCAATATCAAAATTCCCAGGCTATTCCTTCACTTAGAGACTCTATTGATTGTAGATTGTATGAAGAATATTTTAGGTAAACATAAAGATTTGAAGATCTGGACTCCAGCATTATTTTTATTTGTTAACAAAATAAACTTAAACCAGTGACTGATAGTATTTCATATTCTGTAAATGTGTCAAATAATACCTCTCAGATAACCCTTTGGGACAACAGAACACATGAAATGAGGAAAGTACGTGAAAATCTTCATGAACTGTGATGATGTACAAGAAATCTGAATTGCTAGCTCTCATTCCACATAAGTGTGAAAATTGCAGTAGGGCATTTGGAATGATTTTCAGAGCTTGTAAAGGAAGGAAAGATTTTTATGCACGATTTAAGTTAAAATTTAGATTTTTAAAAAATTTATACCCTGAGATAAGCAAAATAATTATTATTCCAAAAGCTGAGAGTGATCTCTGGAAGTCAGTATTGAGTGGAACTAGACATTATAAATGTCAAAGCACTGAACACATAACTGCAATGCTGGTATGCTACCTCTCAAGGAGTCTGTTAAAGACCAAAAGTTTCCACAAAGAAAGCTTAAACTACTGATCAGTTAGGACAATGAGAAGATGAGCATTTCTATAAAATTGACTGAATATTATATAAAGTTTTATATTTGGATAGAGGTAAGAACATGTGAGGAACCTAACTTAAAAATACTATCAGCTAATACTTATTCCAGCTCCCATAATTTTAACATCCTGTTGGGCTACTTTAGAGATTGTCTGCTTAATAACATCTTGTATACTTTTCTACTAATTGCTGTAGTACCTTAGATATAATCAAATTCAAAGTACTATGTAAAATATATGTTGAAGTTACTACCAATTCTATTATTTGTTCTGTCCTACAATCCAATTCAAATTCTTAGCAGTAATAATTAGAAGGTTTAATATAGAATTTAATGGAAATAATTACTGAGCAGTCTTGTTTGATTTTAGACATTTTAAATGAAATACTTTCTAAAAGTAATATATTGTTCATCCTCTTTCTGTTAAAGCCACCCAATTCTCTACTCAATTACTTGATGTCTAATTCTTATTTTTAAAAATTCAATTATCTGTGAATAAGAGATATTCAAAATGTTTGTTGATAAAATAAGAGGAAAAAATGTTTTCTTTCAGTAATCCATGCCTCCAAAATGCACAAGTTGGTAGGTCAAATCAAATGTAATTGTCTGGACCGCATTCTCTAATGGATAGACTTTTACACCTTAGACCTAATGTGTATACATAGGCCTCTTGGAAATAGCATGATTTGTGAACTAATGGTGAGAATTGCTAAATATTTTTACATCAGGGTGACATTTCTAAATTATATTTTAATATTATAATTATTTTAGACAATTGCCCCCAAAGCCCTTTTATTTTTAGAAAACATGAAATACGTCTGGCCCGCAGACACTCCAAACCCAAGATGTTCCAATTTGGACTCATTATCTTTCCACCCCCGCCCTAAAGCTGCTGCTCCTTGGTGTTCACTTGCTCCAGTAATGGGACCACTCTCCTCCCAGTCACATAGGCTAGAAAACTTCAATCATCTTTGACTCCAACCTCTCTCTGACCCTTTAAATCTAATCAACCAAGTTCTCTAAAGTTTACCTTTGAAATGTCTTTGGAATTTGTCCTCTATGCTTCATTTTTACCCCTCTTTCTCTGGTTTCAGACCTATTAGTCAAATGCCTACAGCTTTTCCAAGGTCCTGTCCACAGAGCTTCCAAGAGCTAGTGCATTCTATTTCCAGGATACTCTCTTTACAACTGCTTTCAGCCTTATCCTAAAAATGCAGATAAGAATATGTAACCACTATAAGACTGTAAAACATTTTGGATCCACCATTTTAAAAACAATGAAATCTAAACTTCTTAGCAAGACAGCAGTCCTGTAAGTTTTTAGCCATTGGGTATTTCTCCTCACCACCTCATGTTCCAGCCAATTTACACCATTAACTTTCTCCAAACATAGTATGTTTCCCCCAGATAATTTCCTTTGCATAGCTAACTGTTGCCATCTTCCACATATTGGGATAACCTAGTCATTTTTCACATCACAGTTCATCTACTTTGTATTCTTGGGAGGAATTTATCATCTTTACCATCCATATCCCTAAAACTTTACTTATCCCACTCTTAAAATACTTAATAGAATCAAATATAAACTAATATTTATCAGACATGTGTCTGTCAACTTCAGTAAGCAGAGAGCTCTCAATGCAGATCAAAAAAAAAAAAAAAAATCCAAAACTTACTGCAATCACATTGATTATGACTTATAGTGACCCCCATAGGGTTTCTGAGGTAGTAAATATTTAAGGAAGTAGATTGCCCCATCTTCCTTCTGTGGAGCAGCTGGTGGGTTTGAACTGCCACCTTCTGGTTAGCAGTCAAAAGCGTTCGGCACGGCACCACCAGACCTCCTTTTTGAATGCAGAGACCTTGTCTTGTGCATGGTTATCTGCTTTGGATTGCCTTTTACATAGAAGGTCCCAGATACATATTTATCATCATTTTTTTTTTTCAAATTACTATTTGACTGTCCATATTGTATTATAAAAAACAGCATTTTTTCTTAACAACATTTCTATGTTATGTATGAAAGATACCAATACCAAGCTAGCATTAGGAGAAAATAGGCAATCCTCTTGATATAGCATAAAGTATTTTTCATCATAACGTTGTATTAGGATAATTCATACTCATTTAGAAAGCCAGAGGAGCATATATATGTAGCCAAAAAAAAAAAAAGTTGTTTCCTCCAAAACCTAATGAGAAGATAAAAACAGATGGAGTTGAATTGGCTAATTTTCTGCCTAGCTGCCTGGATGAAAAATAAAGATGTACTGACCCTATGGTTCTGTATGCTAAACTGTTCAAATATTCAGTCTTCTTTAGTTAACCATTATGCCAAGGTTGAGTGAGCATATCTAGATTAGCAGACTCTATTCACCTGGCTGTACCTTTTGTTCTCAGTTTTTACTGTGGAGGAAAAAATTCTAAAAATAAAACAAAGCCATGCAACCAGCTTACATTTCTGAATATGTAATTAGATCACATTACAATGACAAAATCATATCACAGTTATTTGAGGTAGTTCAAAAATAATAGAAGTATTTTTAAAATTGCTTGCACTTTTTATAGTCCTTCAAAACCTTCTAATTTTTTAAAAGTCTTGTCTGGAAAAGTGCTAATTTATCCTTTTAAAGTGAAGCAGGTTCAAGATTTTTCTCATGTTAATGTGAAGTTGGAAATCATTTAATTTTGGGAGGGTGGGGTAATTCAAGCTTCAAAAGATTTCATCTGTCATTATATTTTCTCATTAAATTTTTGATGAAGCAACTTTTTTGCAAGTCCCTATACGTTTTACTATTATATATGTACCGATGTAATATTAAAACATATGTTGCTGTTACGTGCTGTTGAGTCAGACCTAACTTATAGCAACCCTTCCTTGGGTTTCCGAGGTGGTATCACTATGGAAATAGATTGCACAACCTTCCTTCCAAGGAGTGGCTGGTGGGTTTGAACCACCAGCCTTCTGGTTAGCAGTCAAGTACCTTAGCCACTACACTACCAGAGTTCCCATTAAAACATATAGAGATGTGAAAAAAAAAAAAAAAAAAAAAACTGTTTCATTAAAAATCTAATGAGAAAACAGATTTCAAAATGAATTCTTGCCAGTGAGCAGCACATTATTCCCTCTGGCATCTAAGGGCTTGAAAAACTAGGTACAGCAATTTGAATTAGGAATTTTGGTACTCTGAACAGCTCAAAGAATCAGAGTGCACCAAACACAGAAAGGCAGAATTAGAGGAAAGGAACAGGGAGATTATTTAAGAAAGAGCTACCTGATGGAGGATGGATGGACACCTGAGAGAGGCCATTGGAAACTTCCCTGGGGCAGTCACTGACTGGTGGGTGAGAGTGGCCACCTAAGATCCCCGAGCAAAGAAGGAAGACATTTTATAGCAGCATACCAGCAACCACTCCAATATTCTAGTGGGCAGTGGCAGGGACCTGCATCCAGCAGCTGATTTTGTCATCATCTGGGTGAATTTGGGTCATCTGGGTGCAGGCAGGCACGGGCACCACCGCTGAGATTCAAGCGGAGAACTCACTGTTGCACCAGAAAGACGAGGCCCTCCCCTCCCAATGAGTCACAAAGTGGGCTTGGGTCAGACCGGGAGACATCGTGCTTATCTTTGTCACAGATATTGGGACCATAGGTCACTAGCACTACTCCCTTGACTCCAACACAGCTGAAATTGCACGCATCTTTGGTGCCGCAGGTGGACGGTATCACAGACAAACTTCAGAGCCAGCCATTAGCAATCTGGCAGGATTGTGTCATCTCCACAGGCAGACAGGGCAGGGTAAGCAAAGAAACAGGCGCTGAGTGTGGTCCCGGGTATTTTGCTTTGGAGCTGTTCTTTGGCGCTGTGGTGCTGCGGAAGTGGGATCTTTGAGTGTGCCTGAAACTGGAGGAAAGTTGCAATGCCCTAACAATAGAAATCTTTCCTGAGGTTGAGCTGCAGTCTTGTAAATAAATACATCAATAATAGCCTGTCAACTCCATCACAGTCTGTGTCCTCAGATGGAGCCTGGGTACCCTACTCAGTCATCCACCAAATTTTTCTTTTCTTTTTTTTTTTTTTTATCTTTTTTGTTTTCTTTTTCCCGGTGATTTCTTTGCTTGTATCTGTCCATTTCAAAACAAATAATATTATTAATATTTTTGTCCTTTTCACTATTATTCTTAATCTTCCCCTACCAGGTCCTAGTTTTCAGCATTTTTTCTTTTCCCTGTGCCTTGAAATTCTGCCCCCCCACAGCAATTTGAGGTTCCCCCCCCTTTATTTTTCTCATGACTAACCCCATTCTTTGTTTTCCTTTTTGCATTCTTGCTAGTTTTTCTTCATTTATTATTCTCCTTCCCTACTTTTTTTTTTTTTCTTCTTCTTAGTGCTCTATCCCCAGATATTGCAGGTTTGCTTGTTTTTTCTTCTTTTTTTCCCTTTCCTCTTTTTATGGTTACTGTTCCTGTGTGATTACATGGTGTATTTTTCATCCATGGGCTTTTAGTTTTTTGATGGTTATTCAATTGTAATTTGTGTCTAA
>NW_006921751.1:1799028-1800214 GCF_000298275.1 Orycteropus afer afer
AACTCCAGATGGATCAAAGACTTAAATGTGAAACCCAAAACTATAGAGTTCCTCAAGGAAAAGCTAGGGGCAAATTTAGGGGCCCTAATATATGGCATAAATAGACTATCAAGCATAATTCAAAATGCACAAACAGCAGAGGAGAAAGCAGATGATTGGGATCTTCTAAAAATTAAATTTTTATGTGCTTCCAAAGACTTCTCCAAAATAGTCAAAAGAGAACATACAGATTGGGAAAAAAATATTTGCTAATGACATATCTGACAAGGGACTTTTCTCTAGAATTTATAGAAAACGCCAACACTTCAATAACAAAAAGACAAACAACCCCACTCTTCTACCACTCTTCTGTCATTTTGTTGTACTTTGGTGGCTTGTATGTTGTTATGAGGCTAGAGGCTATGCCACCTGTATTTCAAATACCTGCATTGTCACCTATGGTGGACAGGTTTCAGCAGAGCTTCCAGACTAAGACAGTAAGACAGACAGGAAAAAACGGAAATGTGGAATGTACAATATATGAATCTAGGAAAGTTGAAAGTACTCAAAAATGAAATGGAGTGCATAAAAATTGATATCTTAGGTATTAGTGAGCTGAAATGGACTGGTTTGGCCATTTTGAATCAGACAATCATATGGTCTACTATGCCAGGAATGACAAATTTAAAAGGAATGGCATCATACTCATTGGCAAAAAGAATGTTTCAAGATCTTTCCTGATGTACAATGTGGTCAGTAATAGGATAATATCCATATGCCTACAAGGAAGACCAGTTAACACTAATATTCAAATTTACATACCAAACCCTAAAGTCAAATATAAAGTGAAGATTTTTACCAACTTCTACAGTCTAAGATTGATCAAATATGCAATCAAGATGTATTGAATATTACTGGTAATGGAATGGAAAATTGGAAACAAAGAAGAATCATTGATTTGTTGTTGTTGTTGTTAAGTGCCTTCGAGTCATTTCCTACTCAGTGACCCCATACACAGCAGAACGAAACACTGCCCGATCCCGCACCAGCCCCACAATCCCTGCTATCCTTGAGCCCATTATCGCAGCCACCGTATCAATCCATCTTGTTGAAGGCCTCCCCCTCTTTCATCGACCCTCCACCCTACCAAGCATGACATCCTTCTCCAGGGAATGGTCCCTTCTGACAACATGACCAAAATAGGTAG
>NW_006921751.1:1801546-1818552 GCF_000298275.1 Orycteropus afer afer
AATTTTTTCTTCAGTTCTTTCAGTTTGAGAAATGCTGAACGTGTTCTTCCTTTTTGGTTTTCAGACTCCAGGTCTTTGCACATTTCATTATAGTAATTGGCTTTGTCTACTCGAGCTGCTCTTTGAAATCAGAAGATTTCAAAGAATCATTGATAGTTGGAAATATGTCCTTGATGACAGAAATGATGCTGGAGATTTTGTGATAGAATTTTGCAAGACCACTGATTTGTTCATTGTAAGTACCTTTTTTCAACAACAAAAACAGTGTCTATACACATGGGCCTCATCAGATGGAATTCACAGGAATCAGATAGATTATATCTGTGGAAAGAAATGATGGAGAAGCTCATTATCTTCAACCAAAACAACGCTAGGACATGACTGTATAAAAGAACACCAATTGGTCATATGCAAGTTCAAACTGAAGCCAAAGACAATTAAAACAAGTCCACAAGAGCCAAAATATGATCTTGATTATATTACAGTTAAATTTAGACACCATCTGAAGAATAGATTTGACACACTAAATACCAATGACCAAAACTCCAACAATTTGTGGAATGATATCAAGAACAACAAACATGAGGAAAGTAAAATGTCATTGAAAATACAAGAAAGGAAGAAAAGACCAAAATGGTTGTCAGGAAAGATTCTGAAACTCGCTGTTGAATGGAAAGTAGCTAAAGCAAATGGAAGAAATGACAAGATAACAAGGCTGAACAGATTTCAAAGAGCAGCTCAAGAAGACAAAATCAATTATTATAATGAAATGTACAAAGACCTGGAGTTAGAAAACTAAAAGGAAAGAACATACTTGACATTTCTCAAGCTTAAAAAAATTCAAGTCTCAAGTTGCAGTATTGAAGCACTCTATGGGCAAAATACTGAATGATGCAGAATGCATCAAAAGAAGATACACAGAGTCACTGTACCAAAAAGAATTGGTCCATGTTCAACTAGTTCAGGAGGTGGCATATGGTAAGAACCAATGGTACTGAAGTAATCAGCTAAAGCTGCACTGACAGAATTGGTGAAAAACAAGGCTTCAAAAAGTGACGGAATACCCACTGAGATGTTTCAACATACAGAACCAGCACTGGAGGCACTTCCTTATCTATGCCAAGTAGTTTGGAAGATAGCTACCTGGCCAATTGATTAGAAGAGATCCACATTTGTGCCCATTCCAAAGAAAGGTGTTCCAAGAGAATGCATAAATTATCTAACAGTATCATTAATATTACACACAAGTAAAATTTTGCTAAAGATACATTAAAAACGGTTGTAGCAATATATCGACAAGAAATTCCAGAAATTCAAGCTGAATTCAGAAGAGGACATGGAATGAGGGATATCATTGTTGATGTCAAATCAATCATGACTGAAAGCAAGAATACCAGAAAAATGTTCAATTGTGTTTTATTGACTATACAAAGACATTCAACTGTGTGGATTATAACAATTTATGGATCACACTGAGAAGAATGCGAATTCCAGAACACTTAATTGAATTCATCAGGAACCTGTACATAGACAAGGAGGCTGTTGTTTGAACAGAACAATGGAATACTTCATGGTTTAAAATCAGGAAGGGTGTGTGTCAGGGTTGTATCCTTTCACCATACTTGCTTAACTTGTATGCAGAGGAAATAATCTGAGAAGTTGGACTATATGAAGAAAAACATGGCACCAGTTTTGGAGGAAGACACATTAACAACCTGCAACATGTAGATGACAAAACCTTGCTTGTTGGAAGTGAAAATGATTTGAAGGACTTACTGATGAAGGTATGCAGTACATATTACACCTCAACATAAAAAAAAATTAAAATACTCACAACTGGACCAATAAACAACATCACAATAAATGGAGAAAAGGTTGAAGCTGTCAAAGATTTCATTTTACTTGGATTCACGATCAACACCCATGGAGGCAGCAGTCAAGAAATCAGACATTGTATTGCACTCGGAAAATCTTCTGGAAAAATGTTGAGCAGGAAATATGTCACTTTGAAGACTCATGTGTGCCTAACCCAAGCCAAGGAAGGTATTTTCAATTGCTTCATATGTATGCGAAATCTGAACAGTGAATAAGGAAGACGGGAAGAGAGTTGGTGCCTTTGAATTATGGTGTGAGTGAAGAATACTTAAAATGCTATGGACTTCCAGAAGAACAAACAAATCTTTCGTGGACAAAGTACAATCAGAATGTTCCTGGGAGGTGAGAATTGCCAGACTTCATTTCACCTACTTTGGTCATGTTGTCAGAATGGACCATTTACTGGAGAAGGATATCATGCTTGGTAAAATGGAGAGTCAGTGGAAAGGTGACAAGATGGATTGTTGCAGTGGCTGCAAAGATGGACTCACATATAGCAAGGATTGTGAGGATGGTGCATGACCAGTCTATATGAGTAGGAGCCGACTTGACGATAACTAACAACAAAAATAAAGGGCATACGGTGTGTGTGTGGGGGGATCTCACATTATGTGAGAAACCTTCCTATAGCAGTAAGCTTTTTTGTGTGAGAGAAATCTTCCCTGTCTTTACCTTTGTCCAAGAACCATCTTAAAAATCCTTAACCTTGTCTTACCTTCCCAATCTCTGCTTTAATGGGTCACTCTTATAGGGCATAATTTGTGTTCTCCAAACTTCCCCATTCACTCCCGCTAAAATCTTGTCTGCTCCATGATTCTATAATCATCTATTTGATTCCTCAATTACTATAGTAGTATTATAAAATTCTCAGTTTACAAAATATTTTGTCCACAAGGTGATCTTAAAATTTTGAGTGAGTTGGCAATATATATATAATTAGAATATTTTACAGAAAATATCTCAGACTGTGAGGCAAAGGGCTTATTTGAGTTTGTCTTTCATTCCTGAGAGATTCAAAAACAAAAAACACATTGCAGTTGAGTCAGTTTTGACTCATTCATTGTGACGAATAGATAGAATAGACTGCCTCATAAGGTTTCCAAGGCTGTAATCTTTAAGGAAGCAGACTGCAACATCATTCTTCCTTGGAGCAGATAATGGGTTCAAACGTCCCATCTTTTGCTTAGCGTCCAAGTACTTTAACCATTATGGTACTCAGTTACTTAATCAAATGTTAATCTAGATGTTGCTATGAAAGTATTTGGTAGATGAGACTAACATCTATATTCCATTGCCTTTAATTAAAGGATATTATCCTCAGTAATTGGGAAATCTGGTGGCGTAGTGCCTAAAGGATTTGACTGCTCACCAGACGGCTAGTGGTTTATACCCACCAGCTACTCCTTAGAAGGAAGGTTGAGCAATCTACTCCCATAGTTACCACCTTGAAAACCCAAGGAGGGGTCACTATGAGTCTTACTCATCCAATCAATTAAAGACCTCAAGAACAAAAACTGAGATTTCCTGGAGAAGAAATTCAGCCTCAAAATTCATAGTATTAAGTCTTGACTGAATCTTGCCAGCTTCAGTGCATGAGTCAATTCCTTATAAGAAATCTCTTAGTAGATAAATATTATATTATATATTATGCTGTATTGTATTGTATCATATTATGTATCATATCATATCATTATATTATATACAAACATCTTGTTGGTTCTGTTTATCTGAAGAATCCTGCCCAATAGTACAGTTCAGGAAACTCCAAAGGAAACAGGAGTAGAATCTATATGAAGCAGTCACTAGCCCTAAAGCTGAGGCAGAGCAGTCAAAGAAGATACAAATTTGAAAGAGGGCAGCAATCTTGCCCCTAGTTTTCTCATTATTTGGTTATCACATACTGGATGGGAAAGAAGTTCATTGAATTGCCAAGGTCAAGGTTGGAAAACGGGAAAACACCTTTGAGTTGCCAGCTAAACTCACAGGGAAGCTGTCTGCTGGGGGGATTGGAGAGACCTAAGAGGCATCAGTAAGATTCACTGAGAAGATGCCCACTGGAATGCCAGAAAAAAAACTTGTAAGGCTAAATAACATTAAGTGTCCTGTATACCACAGGCTGTCACACACTGCAGGAACAAGAAGAATGAAAAGACACTGGAACCTAGAAGAGATGCCTCTTTTTCCTGTAATGTCTCTCTAGTGCCTCCTACTGAGCATTGTCCTGTTGGCAAAGGATAGCTCCAGTGTTCCAAAGAGCAAAGAACTGTGTGAGAATTTATAGCTGACAGGCAATCAACTGATAACTGGCACAGAGATTATAATTCTCTTTTTGACTCCTGCAGGCTTTTGACTTAATGGCTAATGATCCAAGGCATCAGCAACTCACATAGTATGAATTTTAGATGATAAAAGAAGGACTTTTAAGGATTGAGAACATTTAGAGAGACTCAATCAGCCAACATGTAAAATGACCATTATGCTGACATGCAGAATTGTATTTAAGACAAAGCAAAAATAGTATGGGAAACACATATCCTCTAGATATGTACCTAAAATTAAGTTAACCAATGTGAAAATAAATTATATTACAATAAGACATGAGTTTATGATCTATAGCTTCCTGTCAGCTACAGAGGTTATCACTTTTTTAATATAATGCTTGGATATATTTCCAAGAAATTTTTGAAAACAAGGTTTTAATATTTGTTTTAAAAGTTGTTTTTAATAACTCAATCAAAAATATTTGTTGCATTTTCATTTTATTTTGTTACACTACCAACTACCCACAATCTTATCAAACACTTCCTGATGACATTAGGCTCAAATGAAGGGAAGTGATCTTCATCATGCTTTCTCTTTTGCCAGATTCTTTGAATGAAAGAGGACATCAATGAAAATTAGTATTTTAAAAGAATAAGTTTTTGGAGTTATTTTTGATTTTCAAGAAAATGAGATATGAAGTCTTTGAAAATATTCTGAGGAGAAGGCTTGGAACTTGTGCCTCTGGCTTCTAACTACTGTTTGTAGGCTTTTGAAGCGAGGCAACCAATGAGCCTGTTTCTTCTCTGTATTCAGTAAAGTGAACTGGACTGACTTTCAATAGATACCAACTTTTGCCTGTGCCTCTGGAGGAACTTGTGGGTACCGATAACAGCTTGGCAAGACATCAGCCATTTGAACAAGAGCAATTCAAAATAATACCAGGATATCATACTCCCATAAAAGAAATTACAATCCTCTAGGCGTTTAAGTAAGATGCTTAGTCAATACCAATAGTGGTGCCTTTGAGATTTTCTACATATGCAAGTAGAGATTTACCCAACTATAAATATTAGGTACATAGATCTCTGTCCAACAGTGAGATGAAATTATTTATTTGTTTCCCTTATGCTCCCTAAATTGTGTCAATGGAAATGAATAATCACTGGATAGATTTCTTCTGAGGACAGTATTATTTATGTAGTTTTTCCTTCATGTGTATATGTATGTGTGTATGAATATAGTATAAGGAATGACTTTTCCAGAGTATCACTATACCAAATTTAAAAGGTGAAGGGCACCTAATTGTTACTAAGAATTTTAAATATATGGAAGAATTTCTAATTCCTTTCACTTTTTAATTTAAGTGTACCTTAAAATAGGTAATTTGAGTTTCCCTTCATGAAAGAAAAGAGATATAATGAGGTCATTATTTCCTTTAAAGGAAAACAAATAATTTAGCTGTAAGAAATAACACTTTGAAATATTCTTTAGATGCTATTGGGAACTTAGCAGTTTTAGGAGAAACAGGAGCATAAAAATGTAACTAAACTTCAAAAGCTCCAGGGACAGCATGACTAGTGTTCCTTGATCTCCCATAAATAAAGAATAATTTCTGCAAACCTTAGAGGTGAGAACTGCAAGGTTTAAATTTTAAGGATGTGCAATTCAATGAAAACTGTAAGAAATCCAAGGTAGTGTTGGCGATTTGAGGGAACTTGGCTTCCTTTTGCACTCAGGTACAGAAGTTGTGGATTCTTGCCAATGGAAAAAGAGCACCTCTCCATTTTTATTTTAATTAAAAAGTGTTCTAGCCATTATTTAATTCAATTATTTAAGTATGTTGGAGGATCTCTGGGACTACATAAGACATTTTTAATACTATTGTCAAGTAAATAGTGGCAATGGAAATTGTGTTTGAAGAAAGCTGCAGTATAATATCTCTCAACCTCTTTACGATTTTTTTTCTTTTTTTTTATTTGAGGACTTGTAAAATTCCTTTTTTATCAATGGACTACTTCCATTTGCCTATAAGAAATATTTGTCTTGAGTATCTTCAACAGCAACAAAGAATGAATTAAAAATTGGAATGCTGTTATAAATTAGGGTCATATACTCAAATAAGGAAATGAAGGTTTTGTTTTGGACTTACTTGGGACTATAAAAATTATTGAGGAGAGAAGAGATGGAGAGGTATTAACTAATGACATACTTCTTTTTATTGATTTATTATGTATTTATTATTTTTTTTTCTTTCTGTAAATTGTTTTAGATGCAATTTTATCTACATTATCATAAAATTCAACAGTCATGATACATCGGCCAAAAGAATTAAAATTTAGATATGGGTATCCTTTATTTTATAACCTAGCTAGCTGTGAAACAACTAACTGTAAAGATATTTGGAAAATATGGCAAAATAGAAATGATTATTTTATATCAACATTTTTAGATGTCCAATAATTATTCAAATTCTTGTCAAATATAATTAATGTTGTTTTTTTTTTTTTAATTGTGATTTGGGTGAAAGTTTACAGAGCAATCTCATTTTCCCCACAGCAGTTCATATACATTTTGTTTCATGAGATTGATTGCAATCTTCGTAAGGTAACAGCTCTCTTACCACTTCCTCCTTATGGTAACTTTTTCCCTGTGTCCTTCTTTCTATGCATTCCTACCCTCTGAGCCACCTCCTTCTGCAAATACTAACCTCTAATCTCTCATGATTGATTGCTCTAAGGAGTACACATACCTGGTGTAAATGTTCACCTTATATGCCTGTCTATTGTTTGGCTGGAGGTCAGGGAGTGAGTTTGATTCTAGACCTGAAGGTTGACTAGAGATCATAGTTATGGGGCTCTCACTAGTCTATATCAGACCAATAAACCTGGTCTTTTCTATGATTTGGAGTTTTGTTCCACATTTTTCTCCCATTCTGTCCAAGATCTCCTGGACTGACCCCTCTGAGTGGTTGACAGTGGTAGATGGCACCGAATTAGTTCTTCTGGTCTCAGGGTCATGTACACTGAGCATTATATGGTCCACTACTCCTTTGAACTAATTGTTTCCATCCATCTTTGGTTTTCCTCATCATTCTTTGCTCTAGACAAAGAGAGACCAATCATTGCATCCAGATGGCTACCTGCAAGCTTTTAAAACCTCAGGAGCTACTCACCAAAGTAGGACATAGAACAATGTTTTTGTGTAGTATGTTATGCTAGTTGAGCTTGATGTCCCCTGTGACATTGTCCCGGGCTCACAACTCACTCTCTCAGGGTGATTGGCTGTGGATAAGAGGTTATCATAACTTTGCCCCCCGTTGGTTCTATTTATATGGGCATTGTGGTACTAAATTTGTACGTCAATTTGGCTGGGCCTGGTTGAGTGGCTGAGCAGCTGGTAGTAATTATTCCCCATGATGAGACTGGCAATCAACCCCATGGTGGGATCTACCACAAGCAGCTGAGTAGCCACCTTTGGGATGTGGTCTGCTTCCTGTATATAAGGAGAAGCCTTGGGGATAGTCTCTAGCTTATGGCACACTTAGACCCTGCAGGTAGCCATGTTATTGTTCAGCAGCCTGCAATGTTCTGCCAGCCTTGGGACATACAATGGACTTAAACTAATGGCCTGCCATGTGGTTTGGTAACACTGGGACTGTGCCTTTTTACTTCTCAACCTTGAGTTTGTCAGTCTCAGCACCTAGCAGCTGTCTTAGTGAAGAGATGCCTCTAGCTCCAGTGGGCCAGGAGCAAGAGGCAGAGCTGAAGCCCAAGGCTGAGGGGATTTCACCCAGCCCCTAGAGCCTAGAACTTTGAACTTGGACTTAAAGCCTCTAAACTGTAAGCGAATAAACTCCTGTTTGTTAAGGCCATCCCATTTGTGGTATATCTCTTGTCAGAGCAATACTGTTGCTGTTTTTGTTGTGTTCCGGCGAGTCTGACCCAATTCATAGCGACCCCACCTTGGGTTTCTGAGGCAGTATCACTACAGAAGTAGATTGTCCAACCTTCCTTCTGAGGAATGGCTGGTGGGTTTGAACCACCAGCCTTCTGGTTAGCAATCGAGTGCCTTAGACATTATACCACCAGAGTGTTCTAGGTAACCAGAACAGACATTTTTATAACACATACAAATGTTGTTGTTAGTTGTTAGGTCCTGTCGAGTCATGACTGACTCTTAGCCACCCTATGCACAGTAGAACAAAACACTGCCTGGTCCTGTGCCAACCTCATGATCCCTGCTATACCAGAGCCCATCTTTGCAGCCACTGTGTCAATCCATCTAATTGGGGGCCTTCCCCTTTTTCATTGACTCTGCACTTTACCAAGTATGATATCCTTTTCCAGGGAATGGTCCCATCTGACAACATAATCAAAGTAGGTGAGACAAAGTGTAGTCATTTTCACTTCCAAAGAATGTTCAGGCTGCACTTCCTTCAGGACAGATTTGTTAATCCTTTTAGCAGATCATGGTACTCTTAGCATTCTTCTCCAACATCACAACCCAAAAGCATCAACTCTTCTTCAGTCTTTCTTATTCATTGTCTAGTGCTCACATGCATATGAGATTATTGAAAATACCACGGATTGGGCTAGGTGCACCTTAGTCTTCAAGGAGACATTTTTACTCTTCTTCCCTTGAAAGAGGTCTTTTGCAATAGATTTGACCAATACAGTATGTTGTCTGATGTCTTGACTGCTGCTTTCATTGGTGTTGATTGTAGGACCAAGTAATATGAAGTCCTTGAGAACTTTGATCCTTTCTCCATCCACAGTGAAGCTGTTTATTGTACTACTTGTAAGGATTTTTGTTTTCTTTATATTAAGGCATAATCCATACTATAGACTGTAATCTTCAATCTTCATCAGTAAGTTCTTCAAGTAATCCTTACTTTCAGCAAGCAAAACTGTGTCATCTGTGTATCACAGGTTGTTAATGACATTGTCCAATCCTGATGTCACATTCCTCTTCATGTAATCCAGCTTCTTTGATTATTCGCACAGCATACAAATTGAATAAATATAGTGAAAGGACACAACCCTGACACACTCCCTTCCTGATTTTAAACTATCAGTATCCCCTTGTTGTATTTGAATGACAGCCTCCTGGTCTATGTACAGGTTCCTCATGAGTACAATTAAGTGTTCTGGAATTCCAGCTCTTTTCAAAGTTATTCCTAATTTGTTATGATCTGCACAATTGAATGTCTTTGCATCATCTATAAAACACAAGTAAACATCTTTCTGGTATTCTTTGCTTTCGGCTAAGATCCATCTGACATCAGCAATGATATCCCTCGTTCCACGTTCTCGTCTGAATCCAACTTGCATTTCTGGAAGCTCTCTGTCAATATATTGCTGCAACATACAAATAAGTATGTAGAAGCATAGTATGCCAAACTTACATATGGTCATGGGTATATTCCCTTTTGCCTAGACATACTTGATCATTCTCCCTGTCCACCTATTTGTCTATCCATACATGAGTGATTGCTATTACTGATAATGCAGTATTGTGTATGTTAAAGTGTTTATCTCTGTTGTCTGTTCCTCTTGTGCACCTCTCTGTGTCTTCATTTTCCTCATTGTTACTGTCTTGGTCATTCACTTTTCATATAATGCTTTTCCCTTCACCCAAATCAATACTTATCGCTTATCTATCTAGCAATTAGTTTGTTTTCAAAATGTAAACAACCTTGTACACTATTTTCATGGGAAATGAAGTTAAATTAATTCATATTTTTTAAAATGTAATTGAAATATGTATTTCTTTAGCAAATGTTACAAATTGTGCTCAGTTAAAATCCTGAAAAAGTGTTGAAAAACTATATGGTCTCTCAAGATCCCATGTATTTATGACTGTTAGTTGTATAACCTCAAAGGAAAGTCTCTATAATTAATGAAAGTGAATAAAAATAGAGACAGCAGATGGATTTAAAAGATCAGTATGAGCTTGGCTATGAAAAACAAATATTTAACTATTTTGTTTTCTGAGAAGTGCTCAACATGCCCTCTTGGTGGCTTTTCTAATTGCATATCAGTTAGGGATTGACCTGTATATATATATTTTTTATTATTGTTAATGAATATATATATTCCATGGAAGATTTGTGAAATTCTGTATATCCTACATAATATGCTTAACATTTGAGTAGGTTCAAGCCTTATAGAATTATTACTTGGAATGATCTAATAGAATCTTATCCATAAAATGTTTTATTTTAATAGCCTATAATACAGTAACTGGGGGCAGTGGTTGTTCAGTGGTAGAATTCTTGTCTTCCGTATGTTGTTTGCTGTCGAGTCGGCCCAGACTCGTAGCGACCCCTCCTTGGATGTCCGAGGCAGTATCACTACAGAAGTAGATTCCCCAACCTTCCTTCCGAGGAGCGGCTGGTGAGTTCTGGTTAGCAGTCAAGTGCTTTAAGCACTATGCTACCAGAGCTCCTATTTCCCAGCCAAAATCTTATGCACAGCCACCACCCATGTAAAGCTTGCCTGTTGCTATGATGCTGTAGAGGTTTCAGCAGAGATTCTGGACTAAGACTGACTGGAAAGATGGATTTGGCAATCAGCTTCTGAAAATCAGACAGTAAAAACTCTGTACTTTACAGTAGTCCAATCTGCAACAAATCACGGGGAAGGAGCAGGACCAGGCAACGTTTATTTCTATTGTACATGAGCTTACCATGAGTCAGGAGGGAACAGACTCAATGGGAACTAACAGCACCAAAAACAAATTGGTCTCTAATTTGTGATGAATATTCACAAATGGAACAAAAGGTAGATATATCAAAACATATATTCCCCATTTTTAATTTTCTTCATTGATATTTCTCAGGTTTTTAAGAAGCAAATCCTTTTAGAGGTGGATGAATTTCTGTATGTTTTGCTCATCTAAACTTTTTTTCATACATATTTTTTCTTAGTCAAAATGATTAAGCTCTTCAGTAAATTCTAAAAACAATTCACTGTATAGTTGTTAGTCCCTTGTTTACTAAGAAAATATTGAAAGCTATGTAGTAAATCTGTAGCTATGTGCTAAATTTTCTTTTGGCATCTTAAGAGCACTTTTTTTTTTTTTTTTTTTGCTTCCTTTTTTGCTCCTCCATATATTTCAGAAGCTAGAAATTAGGAATTTACATTTCCCAGGCTCCCTTGCCATCAGGGTTCAATTTTAGGTTCACCAATGACTAGCAGTTGAGTTTTATTTGGAAGGCAGAAGAAACTAAAATGCTATTTTTTGTCCTGACAGTTGCAAATGACTTACTGCAGTTTCAAAATAAATTTTCTGATTTTTCCCCCATGAATCATCCCCTTCAGTCCTGCAATTTACTGAGATTATTGGTGAAGGTTCTCCATGATTTTCTAAGTTTTAAAAGTATTTTCCATAATGTTTGATTTTTCAAACATTCCAGCTGTTTTACTTACTTATTCCCCTATATTTAATTCCTTCCAAAGTGAAATATCTAGAAGAGTTTCTGTATTCCACAAAACTGGTTGAACCAATTGCTTCCTTATAAAAATAAGCCTTTCATTATTAGATATTTCTGGAATATGATTAATTAATTGTTAACCACACTCCCATCTCTTTATCCACCTGATATTTTCTGACTCCATGTATTGCCTTTTACTTAAAAAATAAAATTCAAACTCCTTAGTCAAGCATTAACTTGTTACATGTGAATTATATTTTCTGTATTGTTTCCTACAATTCTCTTTTACATACCTTGATATTCACAAACCAATTGAAGCAATTTAATATTTTCTATTAATAGAAAGCATTTGCTTTTATTTCAATGGCATTTTTTCTGCCATTTATTCAGTTGAAATATTATTTCCATTTTCTCCATTCATCAAAATTAATTCTGATGACTTATCTCAAAGGATACTTGGTCTATCATTTTCCAAAATAACTGCTACAACTTTCTCTGTTCATTCTGCTATAAACCGGTAGGACTGCTCCATTCTGTGCATACATAAATTCCTTTAAGATTTCATTATAGCTTATGTCTAACATTCAATGATAATTCATGTTTTGTACCTTCATGTACCTATGCATGATGTATAGTTAGTATTCAATAATTTTAATGAAAGAATAAATAAATAAATACAATTAGATAAACTCAAAACCAACTCTAACAAAATGTCCAAAATTTTAGATACATTATAAAAAATAACTTGCTAAATGCATTACTAATTACCAAAACTAAAGATGGCATCACAGTCATAGAGGTAAGTTTAAGTTTATTTAGAAGGTGATAGCAGTTCTCAGAGAATCTAACACCATCTCTGATTTTTTTTTTTTAATGACCACTTAGAAAACAGGATAAAAAACAGTCCCCAAAAAGTGAGTTTCTACTGAGACATCATACCTACTTCCTACTCTCCTATACACTTAAGGAAAATGCAACCTAAGTAAATTACTAGGAAGTTATACCAGCATCTGACAATGTTAAATCATGTCTTCTCCGGGCCAATTAATCTCAAAATGAAAGTTCATCATCTAAAACTGCAAAAATAAAACAAACAACAAACAAGCCACCTAGCACGTGAGCCAATAGAAGAGAACAAAAATCAAAATTATGTTGAGTTTAAGTGCCGTTGCATTGGTTCCAACTCACAGCATCTCCATGTAAAACAGAAAGAAACACTGCCCAGTCTTTGCAATGCTTGAGCTCATCATTGAAGCCACTGTGTCAATCCATCTCATTGAGGGTCTTCCCCTTTTCTCTGACCTTCCTCTTTATCAAGCATGATATCCTTTTCTAGGTGTCTTCTGACAATGTGGCCAAGATTGAGATGAAACATTCTCACTTCTAGGAATGATTCCAGTTGAACTTCTTTCAAGATAGGTTTGTTGGTTCTTCTGGAACTCTAAGGTATTTTCAGCATTCTTTGTGAACACCATAATTCAAATGCATCAATTCTTCTTTGGTCTTCCTTATTCATTGTCCACCTTTCACAGGCTTATTAGGTGATTGAAAATTAGTTAGACACACCTTAGTCTTCAAAATGACATTTTTGCTCTTCAACACTTTAGCAGATTTGCCCAGTGCAATACAATGATTTCTTGCCTGCTGCTTCCATTGGTGATGATTGTGAATCCAACTAAAATGAAATCTTTGACAACTTCAACTTCAATGAAATCTTTGACAATTTTTTCCATTTATTGTGATGTTGCTTATTGGTCCAGTTGCAAGGATTTTTTTCTTCCTTCTTTATGTTGAAGTATAATCCATACTGAAGATTGTATTCTTTCATCTTCATGAGTAAGTGCTTCAAGTCATCTTCACTTACAGCAAGCAAGGTTGTCCCATCTGCATATCACAGATTGGTAATGAGTCTTCTTTCAATCCAGATGCCACATTTTCTTCATATAATGCCCTTTCTTGGATTATTTCTTCAGCATACAGTTTGAATAAGAATGGTGAAAGATGCAACCCTAATGCACACGTCCTGCTTTTAGACCAGTCAGTTCCCTTTGTGTGAATGACCTTCTCTTGGTCTATATACAGGTTCCTCATGAGTACAATGAAGTGTTCTGGAATTCCCATTCTTCACAATGTTATCTATAATTTATGATCTAGTCGAATGCCTTTGCATAGACAATAAATCACAGGTAAACATCTCTCAGGTGTTCTTTGCTTTCAGCTAAGATCCATCTGACATCAGCAATCATATCTTTCATTCTACATCTTCTGAATCCAGCTAGAGTTTCTGAGAGTTCTCTGTCAATATACTGCTGCAACCATTTTAAATTATCTTTAGTACAATTTTGCTTGCAGGTGATATTAATCATATTTCTTGATATGTCCACATTCTATTGGATCACCTTTCTTTGGAATGGGCACAAATATGAATCTCCTCCACTCAACTGGCCAAGTAGCTGTCTTCCAAATTTCCTGTCATAAATGAGTAACCACCTCCAGTCCTGCACACGTTTGTTGAAACTTCTCAATGGGTATTTTGTCAAATCTTGGAATCTTGGAACCTTTTTTTTTTTTTTTTTTTTTTTAACCAATTCCTTCAGTTCAGTTTGGACTTCTTCCTTCAACACCACAAAAATTATAGCTACAAAGATTTCAGGCATTAAAATATGAGTCAAATAACATTGTTGTTATGTGTCATTGTATCATCTCTGAATCATAGCAACCTTATATACAACAGAAAGAAACATTACCTGGTCCTGTGCCAGCCTCACTATCTTTGCTATACCTTAGCCCATCACTTAGCCACTGTGTCTATCCATCTCATTGAGGGCCTTCCTCTCTTTCATTAATCCTCTTCTTTACCAACCATGACATCTTTCCCCAGAGAATGGTCCCTTTTGACAACATGACCAAAGTAGGTGAGATGATGTCTGGCCATTCTCACTTCCAAGGAGGATTTTGGATGCACTTCCAAGACTAAACTTGGATTTCTCAACAGAAGCTATGCAGGCAAGAGGGCAATGAGATGATTTATAGAAAACCCTGAAGGAAAAAGAAATTTCAACCAAGAATTATAGGACCTGCAAATTGTCCTTCAAATATAAGGGTGAAAGTAAGATGTTCCCAGATAACCAGAAATTAAGGGAATGTGTTAAAATAAGACCAACCTTACAAGAGACACTAAAAGGAGTTCTTCCAACAGAGAATGAACAACAGCCAACAACAACTGATGGTAAACATACATGATGTCATACCCAGAAACCATCCCAATTATAGAAGTATCCAAAGTTAAATAAGCTTACAAGACTGTGAACAGAAAATCAGAGACATAAATTGACAAATGAGGACAAAACAAACCAAAAAGAGGGAATAAATAGTGTAGTTATAGAAGTTCTAAATCATGAGGAAGTCATGACAATTACAAGATAGAACAGATTGTTTTAAAATTGGGAAGAAAACTGTAAATCACAGGGAAATTTCAAAGACAAATAATAAACCTTGGCATCAAAATAAAAAAGAGGACAAGCACAAATAGCAAATACTAAAACAATAGAAATGAAAGGATGATAACATGACTCATAAACAAAATGAGCTCAACACAGAAAATTATATGGAACAAATCAGAAACACCATGAAAAAATACATAAAAAAGTGACATCAATATATTCATACTTGTCTATAATTACACTGAGTGTAAATGGATTAAATACACCATTCAAGAGATGGAGAGTTGCAGACTGGATAAGAAAATATATTCTATCAATATACTATCTACAAAAGACTCACATTAGACAGAGAAACAAAAAATGGACTAAAAATCAAAGGTTGGAAAAATGTGTATCAAGCAAATGGCAATCAAAAAAGAGCAGTAGTGGCAATACTAACTTTTAATAAAATAGACATTAAGACAAAGCCTCCATTAGTGACAAGGATGGACACTATATAATTATTAAATGATCAACTGAATAAGAGGGCATAACCACAATAAATATCCAGTGAAATAGCCTGAAAATACATAAATCAGACTTTAACGGATTTGAAAATACAAATACATGACTCCACAGTAATAGCAGGAGACTTCAATATACCATTTTCATTAAAAGATAGAATAAATTAAAAGAAACTCAACAAAGATGTGGAAGAACTAAACAATATTATCAACCAACTTGACCTTATAAACATCTTCAGAACACTTCACCCCAAAACAGCACAATATACATTTATTTTCCAGCACACATGAAACATTCTTCAGGAAAGATGGTATGTTAAGCCACAAAGCAAGTCTCAATAAATTTATAAACATTGAAATACTGCAAAGCATCTTCTTAAATGACAATACTATAAAATTAGAAATCAACACTAGGAAGATAAATGGAAAAAGAGCAAGCACGTGGAGAACGAATAACACTCTCCTCAAAAATGACTGGGTAATAAATAAAAAATGAAATTGAAAAATTTCTGGAATCAAATGAGAATGAAAAGACAATATTTCAAAATCTTTGGGACACAGCAAAGGCTGTGATCAGAGGGCGATTTATAGCAATAGATGCACACACCAAAAAAGAAGAAAGAGCCAAAATCAACACCTTAACCTAACATCTCCAACAATTAGAAAAAGAGCAGCAAAAAAGAAAAAAAAAAAAGCCTACCGTCACCAGAAGAAATTAAAAAAAAGATTCAAGCAGAAATTAATGAAACAGAAAATAGAATAACAATAGTAAAAACCAACAAGACTAGAAGATGGTTCTTTGAAAAGATTAATAAAATCAACAAACTATAGGCAAATCTAACAAAGATAAAGAAGGATAAGATACATATGACATGAATAAGTAATGAAATGGGTGATATTACAAGAGAACAACAACAACAACAGAAAAGGTAATATAAAAGGTAATATTAAGAACTCTACATCAACAAAGATGGCCTCTTAAGAGCAGCAGGCCGGAAGAGCAGGAGAAAGGGGTAAAACCCAGTCACTAGTGCTCAGACGGCTCCCTTGTTACCCTCCCGAGAGGGACCAGGTCTCTGGGAGCAAGGTAAGCACGGGCGTAGCACAGAGTAGCAGGCCGGAAGAGCAGGAGAAAGGGGTAAAACCCAGGGAGCCAAAGAGAAGAGCAATCAGCCAAAGGGATTAGGTGAGGAGGGGAAACTCAGGGACGCCCAAAGAAGTAGGCCAGAAGACCAGGAGAAAGGGGATTAAAAGACAGGAAGCCAGACAGAGGAACAGTCAGCCATAGGGACCCAGGTGGAGGGGATAAGAGAGGTCTCCAACAGCAGGACAAACTTGTCTGTCTGTTTGTCCTACTGTGGTGACATGTAGACGTGAGTTTTGAGGCTGAGCCTCTAGTGTTTAAAACCCAGCGAGATGCACCTGGTGCATAGGTAACAGCCCAGTTTATAGACTGAGACAGACTAGGAAGAAGGAAGAGGCCGTCCA
>NW_006921751.1:1821492-1826749 GCF_000298275.1 Orycteropus afer afer
TAACCAGAAGGCTGGTGGTTCAAACCCACCAGCCACTCCTCAGAAGGAAGGTTGGGCAATCTACTTCCATAGTGATACTGCCTCTCGGAAACCCAGGGAGGGGTCCCTATGAGTCAGGGCCAACTTGACGGCACATAGCAACAACAGAAGGAATGGACAAATTTCTAGATGCACGCTAATTATCTAAACTACAGGGACTGAGGTAAAAAATTTGAACAGACCTACAACAAAAGAAATCCAACAGGTCATAAAAAAATTACCAACAACAACAACAAAAAATCCTGGATGTTTTCACTGGAGAATTGTACCAGTCATTCAGAGAAAATCTGACAACAATCATACTCAACTATTCCAGAACATAGAAAAAGATGGAATCCTCCCAAATTCATTATATGAGTCAAGCATAAACCAGATACCAAAATCAGGCAAAAACACCACTAGAAAGGAAAACTACAGACCAATATCCCTCATGAATATAGATGCAAAAATCTTCAACAAAATACCAGCCAATAAACTCTAACAACAAATGAAAAAAGTAACACATCATGACCAAGTGGGATTCACATCACATATACAAGGATGGTTCAAAATTAGAAAAGCAATCAATGGAATACATCACCTAAGTAAAATAAAGGAAAAGAATCACATGACCATATCAACAGAGGGAGAAAATGCATTTGATAAAATACAACACTCATTCCTGATAAAAAAATCTCAGCAAAATAGGAATAGAAGGGAAATACCTCAAGATAATAAAAGACATATAAGCAAAATCAATAACCAAAAGTATTCTCAATGAAGTGATACTGAAACCATTTCCCTTGTGAACAGGAGCCAGACAAGGATGCCCTCTATCTCCACTTCTATTCAACCTTGTGTTGGAAGTCCTAGCCAAGGCAATAAGGCAAGAAAGGGAAATTGAAGGCATCCAAAATGGTAAGGAAGAAGTAAAACTAACTCTATTTGCAGATGATATAATGCTATATATAGAAAACACAAGGGACTCAGCAAAAAAAGCTGCACAAAACTACTGGAACTTATTGAAAGATTTAGCATAGTGGCAAGAAAAAAAGATTAACATACAAAAATCAGTGGGATTCTTCTACACCAGCCAAGAAGTCTCTGAAAAAAAAAAAAAAAAAAAAAATAGGCAAATAAATACCATTTACAATAGTTACCAAAAAGATAAGACACTTAAGAATAAATCTTACCAGGAACACAAAGGACTTATACAAAGAAAACTGAAACTCTATTTCAAGAAACTATAAGAGATCTACATAAATGGAATAATATGCCATGCTTATGGATAAGAAGAGTGAGCACTGTGAAAATGTCAATAATCTCCAAAGCAATCTATATATTCAATGCAATCCTAATCCAGATTCCATCAACACTCTTCAAAGACATGGAAAACCAATCACTAATTTTATATGGAAAGGAAGGAGATATTGGATAAGAAAAGCAGTACTGAAGAAAAAGAAAGCAGGAGATCTCAGACTCCTGGATCTCAAAACCTACTGTACAGCCACAGTAGTCACAACAGCTTGGTACTGATAAAACAACAGACACATAGACCAGTGGAACAGAATTGAGAACCCAGAAATAAATCCATTTATCTTATTTCTGTCATAAATAGACTATCAAGCATAACCCAAGATGCAAAAACAGAAGATAAATGTCACCTTCTAAAAATTAGATTGTCACCTTCTAAAAATTAAATTCTATGTGCTTCAAAAGACTTCTCCAAAAAGTAAAAAGAGAACCTACAGATTGGGGAAAAAAAAATCGTCAGCAATGACATATCAGACAAAGGACTTATGTCAAAATGTTATAGAAAATTCCAGCACCTCAATGATAAAAAGGTAAACAATCCAATTGAAAAATGGGCAGAAGACATGAACAGACACTTCACCAAAGAAGATACTCAGGCCAACAACACATGAAGAAGTGTTCATGATTATTAGCCATTCACTCACTGCTGTCAAGTTGGATCCAACTTACAGCAACTCCTCCTTGGGTTTCCAAGGAAGTATCACTAAGGAAGTAGATTGCCCAACCTTCCTTCCGAGGAGTGGCTGGTGGGTGTGAACTGCCAGCCTTCTAGTTAGCAGTCAAATGTGTTAGGCACTATGCTACCAGAGAGAGATACAAATCAAAACAACAGTGAGATACCATCTCACTCCATCATTAATAGCCAAGTTCAACAAGACAGAAAAAAGTGAAAGATGGCATGAATGTGGAGATTAGTACTCTAATATACTCCTGATGAGACTGTAAAATGATAAAAACCACTGTGGAAATCTGTTTGGTGGTTCCTTAAAAATTTAGAAATAGAAATTCCATTTGATCCAGCAACCCCATTGCTAGGTATATATCCTAGAGAAGTGAAAGCTGGAGCATGAATGGATTTATGCCCATCTGTGTTTATCTCAGTACTATTCACAGTAGCAAAGAGATGGAAACAACCTAAGTGTCCATCAATGGAGGAATGGATAACCAAAGTCTGGTATATACACACAATAGAATACTATGGAACACTAAAGAATAATGCTTAATCATAACATAACGTGGATGAACTTGGAGGACATTATGATGAGTGAAATAAGTTAATCACAGGACAGATTTGTATTATTCCTCTCTTGTAGAAAGTCAAGGTAATGTTTATACATGGAAGGGAACTTTGTAGCTTACCAGGGATGGGGAGGAAAATTCCTAGATAGGTCAGAAAAATAAATATATGTATATACACATACACATACACACACATACATATAGCTGTTGTTGTTAGGTGCCATTGAGTTGGCTCCAACTCATTGTGATCCCATGTACAACAAAATGAAACACTGCCCCGTCCTGTGCCAGCCTCACAGTACTTGGTATACCTGAGTCCATTGTTCCAGCCTCTGTGTCAATTCATCTCCTTCCCCTTTTTCGTTGACCTTCCACTTTACCAAGCATGATATCTTTCTCCAGGGAATGGTCCTTTCTAACAACATGACCAAAGTACATTAAATGAAATCTGGCCATTCTCACTTCCAAGGAGCATTATGGCTGCAGTTCCTCCAAGACAGATTTCTTAGTTCTTTCGGTAGTCCATATTTACCAAATATAAATGCCACTTTCTCAGGAAACCTTTCAGAATCGCAGCTTCCAACTCTGCACCTGCCCCACCCACCCACTGCCGTTGAGTCATTTCCAACTCATAGCGACCCCCCCTTTGGTTTCCGAAGCTGTATCCCTACGGAAGTACATTGCCCAACCTTCTTTCCAAGGAGTGGCTAGTGGGTTTGAACAACCACACTTCTGGTTAGCAGTCAAATGCCTTAGGCACTACACCACCAGAGCTCTTATTCCTTATATAGCAAAGATTATTAGTAGTTATCTTAGTAGGAGGGAAGGGGAAATGGGAAGCTTTTATTTGTGTAGCATTAAGTTTATGCCAATGGTAATGGAATATTTTGGAAGAGGATAGCAATAATTGTGGCACAACATGAAAAATGCCATCCATGTCCCTGAGCTGTAAATGTGGAAGTTGCTTTATTGACAAATGTCTTGTGTACATATCCACCACAATAAAAGTAAAAGAAAAAAAATTATGAGTTTTAGACAAACCCAAAAAACTACCATAGTAGTGGTTTGAAAAGGCACAGTGAGATATTGTAGTCTTATAGAGTGTTATGATTTTTAACTCTGATTGTACTGTCTATAGTAAACTTGTGATATATTCTTAATGATATGAGAAAGAAATTTGTTGTCTATTCAAAATCCTTTAACTATTTTTTCTTATACACATGTGTTGTTTTTCACTACTTCTCATTTTCTTACAAACTATTAAAGATATATCAGAAGGGGGGAAACTAAAAAAAGATTAAAGCCTAGAAAACACTATGGAGTAATCTACTGTGTTGTATGGGTTGCTATAAGTTGAAATCAATTGATAGCACCTAATAACAACAATGATATGACACACACATATATATATAGCATATACATAATGTTATCTATATGATACAAGATTATAAACATTATAAAAATTGTTAGAGGTTAAGATGGTGGAATAGGCAGACAAACTACACAGACCCTCTTAAACAAAGAAAAGATAAACCAATTGACACAGACACAGAAGATAATCCTGGAGCCCTGAGCTTTGAAAGGAAGGATATAGAAGTGAACTAAACTCCAATTAGTAGAAAAGCCTGCATGAAAATACTGAATAAAGAGACAAAAGGAGTTACTACAATTAAGCTGTTCATTTGTGCAACTCATTATTAAACATCTATCTTTATATTCTGAACTCTTCCAAAGAACACTTGAAATAAATCATTATCATAAGATGGAAATATGCTCACTGTTCATGAACAAAATAAATGAAGTGCTTTATCACCAATTTATTGGGACTAGTACTTTGAATGGATCAATAGAATGATGAATTCTCACATACTCATCTCCTTGCTTCAACAAGTATGAATTTATAATCAATCTTTTTCATTTATATCTTTCCTCACCTCTACACGAATCCAGCCTTTATACCACCTATAAATATATCACTAAGCTAACCAGAAAGTTGGCAGTTCAAATCCACCAGCCACTCCTAGGAAGGAAGGTTGGGCCAACTATTTCTGTAGTGATACCACCTCGGAAACCAAGGAAGGGTTGCTATGAGTTGGATCCTGCTCGACGGCAGTCAGCTTGGTTTCGTGAAGTACCTCTACAAAGTAAGAACAAACCAAATCAAATTTGCATTGGTTCTCTAATGTGATCAAATAACCAATCTGAGTTCAAATTTTTTTCTGTTTAATATTTTGTTTATGTACTTGCTTGAGAAAAGATCCAAACAAATGTTACTCTCTACATTTGATTTTGACTCTTAGACCTCATTTAGATTCCCTCCTTTCTGTTTTCTTCACTTTGTAATTTATTTGTTGATCAAATTGGATCATTTCTCATGTAGAGCATCGCATGTTCTGGATTTTGATAATTGAATCTTCATGATATTGTCTTATTCTTCCATCAAAAGACTTGATCTAGATTCATTGACTGGAAGGTTTTCACATTCAACTTTTAAAAAAATACTTCACTGAGGAGGCGGGGCAAGATGGCGGACTAGGCAGAAGGATTGCACAGACCCTCTTCAACAAAGAAAAGGGAAACCAATTAACACAGACACAGAAGATAATCTTGGACCACTGAGCCTTGAAGGAAAGGATGCAGATTTGGACTAAACCCGAACTAGCAGAAGAATTTGCGTGAAAATACC
>NW_006921751.1:1832897-1841157 GCF_000298275.1 Orycteropus afer afer
GATGTATATACCTCTATCAGGAAATAAGTCTATTTTTCTTGTGTTTTTGGCTACTGATGGTTGTTACCTAAATTTATTTCATTAAAGGTAAATTATTCAGTATATTTAATTTTCAGTATGTATGAAAATCAATTTTTATTACCAATCCCTTCTATTTACACTAGAGAAACATATACTATTAAGATATAGTTAGCCATTCACTTACTAAAGATAATATATTGCAGTTTCACTAAATGTAGGGCACTGTGCTAAACACTTATTGTTGTTATGTGCCATTGAGTTGTACCCAACTCATAGACACCCCTCCTTGGGTTTCCAAGGCAGTTTCACTATGGAAGTAGATGACCCAAACTTCCTTCTGAGGAGTGGCTGGTGGGTTTGAACAACCAGCCTTCTGGTTAGCAGTCAAGTGCCTTAGGCACTACGCTGTATACAAAAATGGATAAGACATAATTCCATCTCTTAATTAGCTAATAGGCTAATAAATGATCTAGACACATCAACAAATATATTACAATAGGATAATTACTGTCTAGATACATATAAAAGGAGAAAGGGTGATTTGATTGGGAAATAACTAATTGCTAGGCAATTTTGGAGTAGATAGTTCTATATATCTGTGATTCAACTCTGTCCTTTTTCTTTAAATGTCTTAAAATATTTTATAATTCATGTACCAAATTATTAAAAATGTATAAGATGAGAATATATACTAATATGTGTCTACATATTAGTCTACATAACTACTTCTGTGCTGTATTTGTTTTTATTTTCATATAAAATCTTAATATATGTAGAGTATATACAGTTTTTTTTTTCCTTCCCCCAAAAATAACTCCATATATTAAGTATTACCTATTTTGCTAGTAGGGACAGTGGTTGTTCAGTGGTAGAATTCTCACTTTCTGTGAAGGAGACCCAGGTTCAATTCCCGGCTACCACCTATCTGTCAATTGAGGCTTGCATGTTGCTATGATACTCAGTAGGTTTTAGCTGACCTTCCAGACTAAGACAAACTAGGAAGAGCACCCTGGAGATGTACTTCTCAAAATCAGGCAATATAAACTCTATGGGTGATATCAGTGTTATTCATAGATGATCATGGTCATGGGCCAAAAACGGACAACATTTTCTTTCTTGTTTCTTGGGTTTCTCTCAGTCAAGCCTTGACTCATGCAAACATTTTGCTAGTATCTTTAGGACTATTACTTTAAATGAGTAAATCCTTGATATTTATCTCATTGGATTCATTCTTTTTAATCAATAGTTTATATTGTTGGATAGTGCTCCCAGGTGTTCACTTCCATTAATTAAATTTAAATAAACATCTTTATATATATATTTTTCACATTTTTTATCATTTCCTTTTGAGAAAAGAGAGAAATACTTAAGGTAAATATTTTAAATTTTATTATATCTCTAGATTTTTCTCTATTTGTCTCTATTTTTCAAAGCAAATTTCAATAAGGATGTTGCTATATTTAGTTTCCATTGAGTCAACTCTGATTTACAAGGCCCTAGGCAATCTATTTCCATAGAAATATTGCCTTGGAAACTCAAGGAGAGGTCACTATGAGTTGCGGTTGATCAGACAGCAGTGAGTTTGCTTCTCTTACCTTTTTTTTTTTTTTTTTTTGGTAGATATAACAGAACCAAAGTTTCCTGGTCCTGCACCATTTTCATGATTGCTAGTATATTCAAGCCCATTGTTGTAGCCATTGTATCAATCCATCTTATTGAGACAGGCTTCAGTTTTACATAATGTCCTTCTCCAATGATATATTCTTCCTGATGATGCATTCAAAGTAAGTAGATAAAATGTTAAACCATATGTCATTGGTTAATTTTTGGAAGTAGACCACCAGGTCTTTCTTCCTAGACTGTCTTAATCTGGAAGTTCTACTGAAACCTGTAAACCATGAGTGAAACTATTGGTATTTGAAATATGGGTGGCATAGTTGCCAATATCATAGCAACATGCAAACAACAATATCACTAACTACTGGTGCATGGTTAGAAAAGAATAGTAATTTGTATTTCCTTCAACAATGCCAGTTTTGTTTCAATTTATTTAGTTGTAGCCATTATATGTCCAAAAATTTGCTAATTTAATAGGCAGAAATAATAATAAAAAAAAATGATACAGATTTTTTTTTTAAATTTCTACTGTGTTTGTGAGAAAGGTCTCCATGCTAGTGTTTCTCAAAGTCATTCCCTTTTGAATTTCTTTCTTTCTGTAAAATTACAGAAAACTGCCAAAGTTGAAACACTGTTCCCCCACTATTTCTCTAGGAAACACTGATATTGAGCTGAGAAATGTGTTTTTGAATTGTATCGTCTATTGTTTGTATAAAAAAAAAAAATATTTTTAAAAGTTATATCCATCCACAAAAAAAAAAAAAAAAAAAAAAAAAAAAAAAACACAAAAAAAAAAAAAAAAAAAAAAAAACCTCACTGTCATCGAGTCAGATCTGACTTATAGCAACCCCTCCCAGGTTTCTGAGGCGATATGACTATGGAAGTAGATTGCCCAATCTTCCTTCTGAGGAGTGGCTGGTGAGTTTGAGTCACCAACCTTCTGGTTAGCAAGCAAATGCCTTAGGCACTATGCCACATACCCACTTAATTAAAATATTTGCTTTTTGAAATATATCCCAAAGTATTAAGAATATGGCCTTTGGAATTATACAATCTGAGCTTAAATACCAGTTGTATTATTTCATAAGAATTTAACCTTCAGCACATTACCATTAGTAATCCTAGTTTCTTCATCTGTAAAATGAAAATGAGAATACCTGCTATCCAGGCTTATAATCAAATTATGGATAAGCCTGGAAAGAATAGGAATTTCAGAACGTTCAATTGTGCTAATGTGCAACCTTCACATGGATCAAGAGGCAGTCATTTGAACAGAAGAAAGGGATACTGAGTGGTTCAAATTGAAAAAACATGCAGCAAGGTCATATACTTTCAATTTACTTATTCAACCTGTATGCTGAACAGATAATCGAAGAAACTGGACCATATGAAGAGAAACACATTAGGATTGGAGGAAGACTCTTAAACATGAATAAAACAAAAATCCTCACAAACAGGACCAGTAAACAACAGCACAGCAAAAGGTGAATAAATTAAAGCTGTCAGCAATGTCATTTTGCTTGGATCAAGAATAAATGTACAAAGAAGCAGTAATCAAAAAACAAAGAACCATATTGCATTGTGCAAATCTGCTTCAAAAGACTTCTTTAAAGTTTTAAAAAGCAAAGACATCACTTTGATGACTAAGTTTAAGCTTACCTAAGCCATGTTTTTTTCAACTGTCTCATATTTACAATCAGTTATCTCATATATATTCAAAACTTGGATGATATAAAAGGAAAACAGAATAGATGCATTCAATTTGTGGTATTGGTGAAGAATATTCAATATACAGTGGACTTCCAAAAGAAGGAAAAAATAAATCATGGAAGAAATTCAATCAGAATGTTATTTAGATGTGAGTATGGTAAGACTTCAACTTGCTTACTTTGGACATGTGATCAGGAAAGACCAATTGTTAGAAAAAGCATAATGTTTGGTAAAGTAGAGAGCCAAAGAAAGCAAAGTAAACCCTCTATTAGATGGATTGACACAATAAACAATGGACTTAACCATATTTTGATCATGAAGATGGCACAGAACTGGGCAACATTTCATTCTATGGTTAGTAAGTATACCATGAGTCTGAGTTGACTTGATTGAAATTAACAGCAACAGGACTGTGACGATTTAGTGAAACATTTCAAATAAAATGCTGAGAACAGTAAAACCAAAAAAACAAAACAAAACTCAACTGCTGTTGAGTCAAATCCAACTCATAGTGACCCCTCCTTGGGTTTCCGAGGCAGTATCACTATGGAAATAGATTGCCCAATCTTTCTTCTGAGGAGTGACTGGCTGGTGGGTTTGAACCACACTATGCCACCAGAGCTTCTACTGAGAACAGTGTCTTCCATTAAATAAATGGAAATCTTGTTTTCCAGAAGCAGAATTATTTGCCAACTAAACAAAAAATAGTAGATAAGAGTTACATGAAAATTCCTTAATGCAGGGATAGAAATTCCATCTACTAAAAAGTTTCTAACTCTACTTCACTAACTCTATCTATGATATTCTTGACATTCACTAAAATTTTCAAGATTTTTCATTTTTAAGGAGAAAATAATTGAGACACTAACAACTGTCATAGGTCAAATTTGAGTCACTTGCTTAGTATATTTTGCTTAATTTAAATAAAAGAAACATTCAGAGAAGAAATGATGAACACAATTGAGGAAATTAGGATTCAGAACTTACACAGTTTGTAAGGTTTCCAAAATAAGAAATGGGCAAGGCCAGGATTTAGTTGAACTATTGAACTAAATCTCCATCAAACTTACAAGTACTAATCTCTAAGGAGCTAATACCACTCTGAAATAGAGAAGAATTTCAATGTCCTAGTCCTGTGCCAACTGCAGTATAATTTTCCAGAGTAATAATAAAATAGAGTACTACTGATGGACCCTAGCTGATGCTGAATAAAGTGTCATTAGGTAACTGGTGTTTAGAATACTGCCTCTGATTTATGATTGTTAGTGATACTCTTTCACTAATTCTTGATCTGACTAACACTTATCTCATCCTCTGGGTCTTAATGTAAATGTCACTTTCTCAGGAAACCTTTCAGAATCCCAACTTCCAACTCTGCACCTGCCCCACCCACCCACTGCCTTTGAATCAGATCCAACTCATAGCGACCCCTCCATGGATTTCTGAGGTGGTACCATTATGGAAATAGATTGCCCAACCTTCCTTCTGAGGAGTGGCTGGTGGGTTTGAATCACCAACATTCTGGTTAGCAGTCAAATGCCTTAGACACCACGCCACCAGAGCTCCCACACCTGCCCCAGTATATGGGTAACCCTCCTATTCCAGACTCTACATTTCCTAATAGCACTTTTCACAGTAAAATGATTAATTATTATTTTTAAGTAATTGATAATTTTCATTCTTAATAGTCTAATATTTTTAATAAGTGTTAATACTAAATGATTATAAAATCCCTGTCTATTTTATTTTTTAAAAAAATTTTATGGAGTTTCGGTAAGATGGTGGAATAGGCACAAAGACTGCACAGACCCTCTTCAACAAAGCAAAGGGGAACCAATTAAAACAGATACAGAAGATATTACTGAACTCCTGAGCCTTGAAGGGAAGGATATAGAAGTGAACTAAACTCCAACTAGAAGAAGAATTTGCATGAAAACACCAAAAAAGGAAACATACGGAGCTGCAGTCTGGCAGCGATCCTGATGGCACAGACAGCTTGGATATTGCTGAGTGGTGGTGGGACTTAAGAATTAACCCAAAAATCAACCCTGTTAGCCAGGGACTGTGCAGAGGACTGCTCTGGTGCTGGGGAATAAAAGAGGAAATAGTGAAGAGGAAAGCAGGCTGAGCTGTGGACTATTGTCTGTCCGGAGGGCACAGCCTTTTGAATGTTTACAAGCAGCTTGATTATTTTGGATATTTAAAGCAACAGCATTCTCCCAGACTCCAGGGACTTAAGAACAGGCTACACTTGCTGGGAAGCCCAAGAACATTCCGGACCCGGACGACTGGAAAGAGGCAACATTCCCCTTGTTACTCTTATACCCCACACTCTCTTGGTGAACAGAGCTGTGGCCATCTCTTACTCCCACCCACTTTCTGGGATGGCAGGAATTCCATCCCAGTCTGTGTGCTATGATGGAGCCTAGGTCCCCTGCCTGATTTTTTTTTCTGTTATTTTATTTTGGCTGCTTTTGTTTGTTTTAAAACTACTATTATTATTATTACTTTTGTCCTTTTCAGTATTATTCTTTATTCTTCCACTCCCAGGTTCTAGTTTTCAGCTTTTTTTCTTTAACATGTTCCTGGTAGCATTTTTTTTTTTTTTCCTCATAGTTATCCTTGTTCATTGTTTTTCTGTTTGCTTTTTTCACATATTTTTCTTCATTATTCTCATTCTCTAGCTTTTTTCTCTTATTACCCTTACCCCATATATTGCAGGGGGTTTTTTTGTTTTTGTTTTTTTTTTTCTTTTTTCTTCTCTTTCCCTCTTTTCTTTTTATGGTTACTGTTCCTGTGTGATTACACGGTGTATTTTTTTGGCTATTTGCTTTTACTTTTTTGAGGGTTATTCAATTGTTATTTTTGTCTAACTGAGTGGAAAACAGCAACAGTCCCCATATGACACAACTACACCCACACCTCCTGCAACTTCACTTACTGAGTGAGAGCCACCACTTCCTTCTCCACCAATGGGCCAATGATAAACAACCACCAAGAAGAGCCTAACTCACCCTCGGCTGCTCTTCATAAACAGTTAACAGAGATCTAAATGCAAAAATACCGCAATGTCTCAGAGACAACAGACCATCACAGTTCACACAGAGAAGCAAGATATGGTGGAAGAAATAAGGGAGCAAGATATGGGCCCAGAGCACATCCCTGAGGAAGAAGCAACATTGGAACTCCATGATAAGGAATTCAAAAGAAATATATTTAGGTATCTTCAAAGGATTGATAGACCAAAGAAAACACAGATAAAACCCTAGGAGAGTTTTGGAAGAAAATACAAGAACAAAATGACAAAATAAATGAAAAATTAAGAATGATACAAAATTTACGGATAGAAATCCAGAAGATTACTATTAAATTTTCAGAAATAGATAACACATCCAAAGGATAAAGGAGTAGAACTGAATCAATGTAATACAGAATTAATGAGATTGGAGACAAATACCTGAATATTTCTTTGGAAAGGGATCAATCAGAAAAAAATATCAAAACAAAATGAAGAAAGCCTAAAGTTCATGTGCGACACCATCAAAAGGGATAACCTACATGTCATTGGAATTCCAGAAGAGGAACAGAAAAATAAAACCACTGACAAAACTGTCCAAGATTTATTGAAGGAGAACATCCCTGATATGATGAAAGATGAGAATATATCCATCCATATATATCCGTCCATATATTGTTGGTTCAGGAAGTCCAATGAACCCCAAACAGGATAGACCCCAAAAGAAAATAACTAAGACATATCATCACCAAACCCATCAAAACCAGAGACAAAGAAAGAATTTGGAAACCAGCATGGGAAAAACAAAAAGTTACTTACAAAGACAACCAGTGAGAATAAGCTTTGATTTCTCAGCCAAAACCATGTAAGAGTGAAGACAATGGGATGGTATATATAAAACACAGAGAAAAATTTTCAACCAAGAATTATGTACCCAGCAAAATTGTCCCTCAAATATAATGATGAAATTAGATGTCCACATAAGCAGGAAATAAGGGAATATGTTAAACCTAGACAAACCTTACAAGAGATACTAAAGGGAATCCTTTGAACACAGACCCAAAAATAGCAAATAACAACTGAACATTAATACACAAGATGACACAACCCAACCATAGCTATGGACATATCAAAATTAAAATAAGCTTACAAGATTGTAAACAGGGAATTAGAGACATCAATTGGCAAGTGATGACAACTAAAAAGCAAAAAGAGGAAAAACACTATGTAGTACACAACTTCTAGATGGTGAGGAAGCCAAGAGAATTGCAAGATAGAATGGACTGTTATAATCTCAGGGAGGAAATTATAAATCACAGGGTAACCTCAAAGAAAAATGATAAACCTTCATATTGCAATAAAAAAAGAAGACAAGCACAAATATTCAGCAAATACTAAAACAACAGCAACAAAGGAAATGATAACATGATTCATAAACAAAATGAGCTCAGCACAGAAGGTAATATGGAACAAACAGACCAGGAACACCATGAAAAAACACATTAACAAAATGACAGCAATCTATTCATACTTGTCAAGAATTACACTGAACATTAATGGATTAAATGAACCACTCAAGAGACAGAGAGTTGCAGATTGGATAAGAAAACAAAACCCATCAATGTGCTAAGTACAAGAAATATACCTTAGAGACAAAGACAAAAATAGACTAAAAATCAAAGGTTGGAAAGAGATACATGAAGCAAATGGCAATCGTGAAACAGCAGGAGTAGCAGTATTAATTACTGATCAAATTGACTTTAAGACAAAAACCACCATACGAGACATGGAAGGATATTATATAATGATTAAAGGATCAATTGAACATGAAGATATAACCATAATAAATATCTATGGACCCAATGAAAGAGCCCCAAAATACATAAATAAGACTTT
>NW_006921751.1:1841257-1844401 GCF_000298275.1 Orycteropus afer afer
ACATAAATAAGACTTTAAAAGAGTTGAAAAGTCAAATAGATGACTCCACAGTCATAGTGGGAGACTTTAATACACCACTTTCTTTGAAAGATAGAATAACTGAAAAGAAACTCAACAAAGATGCAGAAGAGCTAAACAATACAATCCACCTACTTGACATTATAGATATCTACAGAGCACTTCACCCAACAACACCACAATATGCATTCCTTTCCAGTGCACATGGAACATTTCCCATGATAGATCATATGTTAGGCCATGAAGCAAGCCTTAATAAATCTAAAAACATCGAAATACTGCAAAGCATCTTCTCAGATCATAATGCTATCAAATTAGAAATTAACAATAGGAAGATCAACAGAAAAAGTGTAAATACATGGAAACTGAACAATACCCTCCTTAAGAAAGACTGGAGAAGAGAAGAAATAAAAATTGAAATTCAAAAATTCCTTGAATCAAATGAGAATTAAAACACATACCAAAATCTTTGGGACAAAACAAAAGCAGTGACCAGAGGCCAATTTATACCAATAAATACATTCATCAAAAAAGAAGAAAGAGCCAAAACCAACTATTTAAACCAATAGCTCCCACAATTAGAAAAAGAACAGCAAGAAAAGCCTACAGTCATCAGAAGAAAGGAAATAAAGGTGAGATGAGAAATCATGAAACAGAAAATAGAAAGACACTAGAAAAAAAAAAGACTAGAATTTGGGTTTTTGAAAAGATTAATAAAATTGACAAACCACTGGCAAATTTAACAAAGGAATAGAGGGAAAGAATAAAAATAACATGAATAAGAAACAAAATGGGTGACATCACAACAGAACCAACTGAAATAAAAAAGATAATATCAGGATACTATGAAGAAGTGTACTTAAAAATTTTTGAAAATCTGAAAGAAATGAAACACACTCCATACCTAAACTAACACAGACTGATGTGGAAAACTTGAACAGATCCATAACAAAAGAAGAAATTGAACAGGTCATCAAAAAATTACCAACTAGACAATGTCCTGGCCCAGACAGTTTCACTGGAAAATTCTACCAAACATTCAGAGAAGAACTGACATTCCTACTCAAACTATTCTAAAACACAGAAAAGGATGGAAATGTCCTAACTCATTTTATAAAGCAAGCATAACCTTGATACCAAGATCAGGCAAAGACATCATTCACAAGGAAAACTACAGACCAATATCCCTCATGAATATAGATGCAAAAATCTTCAACACAGTCCTAGCCAATAGACTCCAACAACATATTAAGAAAATCATTCATTATGACCAAGTGGGTTTCACATCAGGTATGCAAGGATGGTTCAACATTAGAAAAACAATCAACGTCATCCATCACATAAATAAAACAAAGGAGAAGAACCACATGATCATATCAATTGATGGAGAAAAGGCATTGGATAAAATCCAACACCCATTCCTGATCAAGACTCTTAGCAAAATAAGAATAGAAGGGACATTCCTTAACATAATAAAGGGTATCTATGCAAAACCAACTTGCATAGAGCTCTGGTAGCATAGTGGCTAAGGCACTTGACTGCTAACCAGAAGGCTGGTGGTTCAAATCCACCAGCCACTCCTCGGAAGGAAGATAGGGCATTGTGGCTATATAGTAAGTTTTGAGATCCAGCAGTGTGAGACCTTCTACTTTGTTCTTCTTCTTCAATAGTGCTTTGCTTAACTGAGGTCTCTTTCCTTTCCATTCAAAGTTAGTGACTGGTGTTTCCATACCCTTAAAAAATGTTGATCGGATCTGGATTGGGATTCCATTGAATGTATAGATTGCTTAGGGTAGAACTCAGACTGGAAACACCAGTCACTAACTTTGAATGGAAAGGAAAGAGACCTCAGATAAGCAAAGCACTAGTCACTGTCACTTCCGTAGTGATACTGCCTCAGAAACCCAAGGAGGGGTCGCTATGAGTTGGGTCGGACTCGACGGCACATAACAACAATAACAACATGCAAAACCAATAGGCAACATTATACTCAATGGAGAGAGACTGAAACCATTTATCTTGTGAACAGAAATCAGGCAAGGATGCCTGCTATCACCACTTCTATTCAACATTGTACTGGAAGTCTTAGCCAGGCCCATAAAGCAAGAAAGGGAAATCAAAGACATCCAAATTGGTGAGGAAGAAGTCAGACTATCCCTATTTGCTGATGATATGATCCTATACCTAGAAAACCCAAGAGACTCAGTCAAAAATCTACTGAAACTGATTGAGAGATTTAGCATTGTCGCAGGATATAAGATCAACATCCAAAAATCAGTTGGTGTCCTCTACACCAGCAAAGAGATTGCTGAAAAAGAAATAAGGAAATCAATACCATCTATAATATCTACCAAAAAAAAAAAAAACCTTGGGAATAAATCTTACCAGGGACACAAAAGACCTGTACAAGGAAAACTATAAAAAACTACTTCAAGAAACCATAAGAGATCTACGTATATGGAAGAAAATCCCATGCTCATGGACAGGAAGATTGAACATTGTGAAAATGTCAGTTCTACCCAAAGCAATCTATACATTCAATGCAATCCCAATCCAGATCCGATCAACATTTTTTAAGGATATGGAAAAACCAATCACTAACTTTGAATGGAAAGGAAAGAGACCTCAGATAAGCAAAACACTATTGAAGAAGAAGAACAAAGTAGAAGGTCTCACACTGCTGGATCTCAAAACTTACTATATAGCCACAGTAATCAAAACTGCCTGGTACTTGTATAATGACAGATACATAGACCAATGGATTAGAATTGAGAACCTAGAAATAGATCCATCGACCCATGGTCAGCTGACCTTTGACAAATGGCCTAAATCCATTAAATGGGGAAGAGATTGTTTGTTTAATAAATGGTGCTGGCAAAACTTGACATCCATTTGCAGGAAAATGAAAAAAGAGACTTAAATGTGAAACCTAAAACTATAAAGTTGCTCAAGGAAAAAGTAGGGAAAAATTTAGGGGCCCTAAAATATGACATATATAGACTATCAAGCATAACTCAAAATGCACAAACAGCAGAAGAGAAGGTAGATAAATGGGGCCTTCTAAAAATCAAATTTTTATGTGTTTCCAAAGACTTCTCTGAAAGAGTCAAAAGAGAACTTACAGAT
>NW_006921751.1:1844947-1857579 GCF_000298275.1 Orycteropus afer afer
GGAATACTATGCAACACTAAAGAATAATGTTGAATCTGTAAAACACCACATAACATGGATGAACTTGGAAGACATTATGCTGAGTGAAATAAGGCAATCACATGAGGACAAATATTGTACTAATCCATTATGGTAAAAGTCAAGGAAAGGTTTATCTATGGAAGGAAATTTTCTTTGTTGGTTATCAGGGGTGGGAGGTGAGGGTAGAGAACCCTGTTAAATAGATAGATATAAGTATTGATTTGGGTGAAGAGAAGGGCAATGTATCAAATGTGAGTGATCAATATGGTGGCACTAAGGAAGAGAAAGACATAGAGAGGTACATGGGAGGTACAGACAACAAAGATGAACCCTTTTGCACTTACAGTACTGCGTTGTCAGTAAAGGTAAACATGGGCATACAGGTGGACAGATGGGTGGACAGGCTCAACTATTAGGTGTGTCTATGAAGCGGGGAGTGTACCCAAGACCAGGTATAGGGTTGGCAGACAATGGTCCTATAGGTGTATTTATATGACCTGAATTCCCAGGTGTATAGTAGAGCTGACAAGAGACAAGGCTGTATTCACTTCTTGGTCACAGCCAGCTACCTAGAGGGACCGAATAGTTGAAGTTATGAGCTCAGGACCATAGTCACAGAGGACTTCAAATTCAATTGGCATAACATACTACCAAAACATTGTTCCACATCCTACTTTGGCAAGTAGCAACTGGGATCTTAAAAGCTTGCAAGCAGCCATCTAGATGCAATGATGGGTCTCTCCTCATTCAGAGCAAAGAAGAATGAAGAAAACCAAAGATTCATGGAATCAATTAGTCCTAGTCACTGATACACCATGCGATCTGTAGCCTATACGATTATGAGACTAGAAGAACTAGATGGTGCCCAGCTACCATCATCAACCACTCGGAGGGGGATCTATGTGTGAGATCTTGGATAGAGAGGGAGAACAATGTGGAATAAAACTCAAAATCATTTGGAAAAAAAAAAAAATGGGGGGCCAGGTTTGCTGGTCTGGTGAGTCTGGTGGAACCACTGAGACTATGGCCCCTACCTGCCCTTCAGGTCTGGAACTGAACCCACACCTGTGGCTTCCAGCCAAACAAAAGACAGGCATATGAGGTGAACATTTACCTGAGGTAGATACGCTTTTTGGAGAGAACAATCATGGGAGAAAGAAGGGCTGCTTATACACAAGGAGACAGCTCAGGGGGCAGGAGTGCATGGAGGGATGGACACATGGAAGAGGTAACTATTGGGAGGAAGTAGGAGGGAAGCTGTTGCATTGTGGTAAATTGTAGCCAATGTCATGAGACAAAGTGTATGTGAACTGCTGTATGGAAAGTGAATTTGCTGTGTAAATTTTCACCCAAATCACAATTTTAAAAAAATAAAATAAATTCTTAATAAAAGCCTGATACAAAAGATTGAATACCAACATAATATCAAGGAAATCAGACTATGTGCCCTTGAGCAAGTTTTTGACTTGGGCATTGAATTTATTTTCTATTACTTGAGTAATAGAATACTACGAGTAGTATTACATGAGTTTTGGCTCCTTAAAGATTGATCCTTATAAGTTTGATGGAGATTTAGTTCAGTAGTTGAAAACTGGTGTCCTCCATATCAATCCAGCCTACAGATATGTTTTGTTTGACCTGCACAGTATTTTAAATATTTTTCAAAATAGCAGCCAAATAAATAAATAAATAACAATAACAATAATAATATTGAAAAATAGAGGATTGTTCATAAAATCTGGATTTAAGATTTCTTTTGAAAACTTAGAGGATATGACAACTTTTAAGCCAGCATTTATATGGGAATACAGTTAAGATCATGACTTGAACAGCCTCTTTCAGATGGATCATTTGTTATTGTCTCCACTTGTGGCAGTTAAGGTTATATGTAATCTTGGCTGGTCTGGTTGAGTGGCTGGACAGCTGGATACAGTTTTTCCCCATGGTGAGATTGGTAATTAATGCCCTGGTGGAATCTATTGGAACAGCAGAATAGCTGCTTTAGGAATGTGGTCTGCTTCAAGTATGTAAGAAGCAACTTTGAGGAAGGTCTCCAGCTGATGGCAGGCTTGAACACTGCGAATAGCCCAGTCATTGTTCAGCAGCCTGCCATGTTGTCCTCCAGATTTTGGGACTTTTAATGGATTTGAATTCATGGCCTGCCATGCTGTTTGCCTTTTTATTTGTGGACCTTGGATTTGTCAGCCTCAGCAGCCCAAAGCTGCCCAAGTGAAGAAAAGCCTCCAGCTTCAGTGGGCTGGGCAAAGGAGGCAGAGCTGAAGCTCATGGTCAAGGGACTTTCATGTATCCCCTAGACCTGGCACTTTGAGCCTGGACTTCTAGCTTCCGAAATTGTGAGAAAATAAAATCTTATTTGTTAAAGCCATCCCATTGGTGGTATATTCCCATCAGAATGGCACTAGGTAAACAAAACAGCACTAATTTCTATTTTCCTCCTGACACCAAATCCAAGTGTCAGGTGGCAATCATCAAATCATTTTGTTTTGTTTTGTTTTATTATTATTAAAACAAAACAAAACGCACAAAAAAAACACCCTGACTTTTTAATTCACTTGCATTAGTTATATTTCAGTTTTGTCCCTGCACTAATTAGACAACTAAAGAATATAGCACAATTAAATTCTAACTAAAGCTTATGACAAGATTGAGAAAAAAGAACAGAGAGTTTCTTCTTAGTAGGTGGATAGCACATTTCCCAATGGGAAATCATCTTTGTGTATGTATTTCCAACACCCTGAGACAAAACATTTCAGAGCTTTTAGTGAGTTAAAGAGATTTTGCATGTGCCCACCAGCCACTCCTTGGAAGGAAGGTTGGGCAATCTACTTCTGTAGTGATACTGCCTTGGAAACCCAAGGAGGGGTTGCTATGAGTCGGGTCTGACTTGACGGCACACAACAACAACAATGCACACCATGAGGGCTCTTCTCTCTGTAAGTAAAATTTTCCATCTTTAAGGTAAAATAGAAAAGAAGAGCAAATATTTTGCTGGAAACAGTCATATCATTGAGATAAACTTTGTGTCAGAATAGTCAGAATTATCTAGAGAACTGAAGTCAGTTCCTTTTTCCTGTGACTATCTATATACTGTTTTATACAATTAATTATCAGAATTGAAAGAGATACTTTAGATGCCTCCTGGCCCAAACTTCTCATTTTATAGATGAAGTAACTGAGGTTCATAGAGATTAAGTATTTTGCTGACAATCACTTATTTTTGCAGAAACTAAGGTCTCTAACTTTCAGCCCTGTGCTGTTACTTTATGCTACACAGCTTCTTAATGAACGTGCAGAACCATGTTTGTAGTTTAATCATCTCTCCTTTGACAGACGGGCATTATGGAAAAAGAGAAGGCCACATTCCTCAATGTTGAGCAGAAAATGTGGTTCACCTGTTCACACTATCTTGAAGTGTTACTGTCAGAAGGAATAAAAGCTGCTTTGAAATTTTAATAGCAGATTTCATCTTACTTTCTTGTTCTTATACTTTTTGTTTCTTTCCTGTGAATGAATAAGAGTTTCAGATTAGCTTATTTTAATTAGGTTTTAGTTTAATTGAGTAAGGATAGGATTAAAGCCTATCTTGGAAAGAAAAAATAAAAGATCCTTTGTCAATTAAAGTGTGTTCTTTCCCAGAGAATCTTGTTTCTCATGGCTAATAGGAGGAAGGGGATGGTTGAATAGTACTAGTAACAGCAACAGATGTGCTTTTCAAGGTTGATGCTTAAAACTCTTCAAATCAGAAATTCGCAAAATCTCATTAAGTATAAATGTTTATTTTAAATAAACTTTCATCTGTTACCTTGAAGTTGAAGTAGACCTCTGAGTTTAACTAGTTAAGAAAGGCCTGATTGAGGTAACTTAGATTTTAATCTTAAGGGTATAAAAATGTAAAGTATCAGCTTCGTATTTAATTGGATCCTTCAAAATGCACTTGGTGACTGATGTCTGTTATTTGATCCATTTACTTTGAATATCCATTGTGTTTGGAGAGGGAGGTTTGGTTTTGTTGCTTTGTGGTGGTTTTTTCCTGTAATTTTTTAAATTGCCGTGTTCGTTTTATGCCCCTAATGTGGTGCTATGTCATTCCTATCAGTGTTTGCAAGTTGAAGCTCACATGTGTCACAAATCCTGACAGTAAATAATTAAAGTATATAAGTAAACTTGTGTATGTGCACTAGTTCTCTGGTTGAACAAATTTGTAGAGCAAGATTTTATTCTGATCTATATTTATAGCTGCCAGTGACTGTCATGATCCTTACGGAGTCAGATTAATTTACAAATTAAGCAGCCATCTGTAGAAATTTTCGTAATACCTCATCTGCAGTGCTATATATCACATGGGAATTCTGAAACTACCCTGGCCACTAGGGAGATTTTAACACTGCAGTTGTAGGAATATAGCTATGAACAAATTGCTCCAGACATTTATTCTTGCTTATTACAAGGTTGCCTAATGTTTGAAGAAAAATATATGATAATTTGGATCCCTAATGACAAAAAAATTGGTAAACTGAGAGCATTTATTTTATGTTCTTGAAAAATGTCCTTGGTCATATGTTAAATAACTTATCAAGGCTCCTAGAACAAATAAGAGTTACCAACAGTTCCTTTGAAAAAGAATAAATATTTGGGATAATATCACAAACTATGTTGTAAATCTATCAATATGCTTTCTTCAATAAAGTGAAGTTCTGTTACTGCTATAAAGGCTAATCTAATAAAGGCAAAATTATTTTAATGCCTCTAACACATGTTACAAAGGAGGTGAAAGATGTTTTAGGATCCAAGAGGTACATTTATAATTCATATAACCAAAACTAAACCAAACTCAGACAGCAAGTCAGATCCAACTCATTGCAACCCCTCCTTGGGTTTCCAAGGCAGTATTACTACAGAAGTAAATTTCCCATTCTTCCTTTGGAGGAGTGGCTGGTGGGTTTGAACCACGAGCCTTCTGGTTAGCAGTCAAATGCCTTAAGCAATACACCACCAGAGCTCCTATAATTCATATAAAGCTGTTTAAATGCAAAAGAATATGCATGCAAAAATTATTTGAAAATTAGAAGTGAACATAGCTTTATTTTCAGCAATAGTTAATTTATAGGACATTAAACAATTAGGGAAAACTAGCTCAAAAATTTTCAGTCACTCATATAGCATTAATTTAAAGTGTTTTTTTTAAATATAAACTCTTCAGCCTGTAGTAAACATTACTTTCCTGCAAAGTGTGTGCAGGGGAAAGTATTTCAAATTTATTATATGCCATTTTCCTTTAGCTAGAGATATTGTATTATATATATAGAAAAAAAAATGGAAGAAAGAAAGAAAACATTTGAAAGAAACTATCTTAACAACACAATCAGGAAATGGTGGTATGAATTCTATATTTAAAAGATATAAAAATAAGATAGAACATCCTGAAATTTAACTAAAGAGAATTTTCTCATTTGTACTGAACACTATAATGTCCTTTCCTACAAATAATTTTCATTAAGTGAACCACTCAAAGTGTTTCTATAAAGAAGTGAAGAATCTAACACAGAAAAGGGACCAAGTAAAGAGTTTTCAGATAAAAATACTTGGGTGAAGAGAGAACTCTCTCAGCATGTCTACACTACATAATTTTACCAGGATATGACATGAATAATGGCACTTTCCTGTGCTTAGTCATGAATTGCTTCTATAGTGTACACCTGAACGACACAATTGCAGGTAGGAATCAACTCATGCATTTGGTACAATGAGCTTCATTCCTGATGGAGCACGAGCCACACAAACTCCAGAACAGTCTGCCCTATCACCATGCTGGTTTTCTATTTAAGCCTTGCATGACCTGCAGGACAAACAGGCATGTGTAGCTGAGCTTTTGATTACTCACACTAATTCTGGGAAGAGATGGTGAACTCAAAACAAATTTGCCTATTTTTTTTTTTACTAACCTCTCCCTGCAAAAAAAAAAAAAATATTTACGGTGTTTGATTATAGAGTCTGCCCCCGACCCCACGGGAGGTATCATAATAGATTATTTTGCAACCTCTCCCTGCAAAAAAAAAAAAAAAAAAAGGATTTTTTGTTTGGTTTCAAACATCATGTACTAAGAGTCTTAACGAAGAGTTGTAGGCCATTAAGTCATCTGGTCAAGGTTGCAAATTATTAATATAGAAGAGGCACAAATAAAAATAAACCTTCTGTTTCTATCATCTCTAGATGTCACTTTACAGTTAAAATACATTTTACTTATCACTCTGTTTCATGATAGTTAATTAGCATAGAAATTAAACACTGGTTGTGCAATGATTACCTGAAGGATATGACAAACTTGGTCAAATTAGTCATTTCTGGAAATTATTAGTTAAAAATAAAACAAAAAAGTGAAATGGTGAGAAATAAAATGAATGCATGGAATTTATACAGATTTACAGACATTGGCTCATATACACTGTTTTTGTTTCCCATTAATACCCCCTCTTCTCTAAGAAAATTGCACTGTAGATCTCTGTTAAATCTGGGCATTCAGCAGCAGTTTTATTTCTATTTAATAAAGAGATTTCTAAAGCTGGAAATGTGCATTTATATAATCCACTAACCAAATAAAGACCTATATGCAGAGGTTCCTTATAAGAAAGGCCTGGAAATCTGCTTCCAAAAATTGAACATTGAAAATCCTACTTAGCATAGTTTGACTCTGACACACGTACGGTCTCCATGAGTCTGAATCAACTCCACAGCAACTAGTTTGATTTTTGAGTTATATGGTCAATATAGCCTGTTGATTTCAAATAATTCTCCGGAATAAGAAGATAAACCCTAGTAGGATATTTGCCTATCATAAAGTGCCAAGGAGGCATTTTCTGACCTCCTCTAACTACACAAGAGGAAGACAGAATCATGGTCAGCAGCCTAAGGCCTGTTCCTATGAGGCCAGACATGCTGCTACCCTCCAGCCCTCTTATTAATCTTGACACCAAACATCCCTCCCAAGACACCCATAACCTCTTTGCTGGGTGTGATAATTCACTGCAGTGGCCACACAGAACTAACAGATTATGGGATTTATTAGGGAAGCAGCAGGCTATGATTCAAGTTCAGGAAAGTGCTCAGGATACAGTTCTTTGATCAGGACATTCTTCTTGCTGCTGTGCCCTTAGACATGCTTCTCTGGCCCTTGGCCTCCTGGCCTGACCTCTGCTTCGGTGGGCTAGGTAAGGCTGCTTCTCTGTCCTGCACCTTTTGGTTCTACTGCCACAATCTCAGCCAGGTGTATCTCTTGGCTGGGGATTTCTCTCTGCCAGCAGTGAGATTTCCCCCTCTCCCTCTTGGAGGGCTCATTTTAAGCCTGGCAGAGCAACAAAACTAACCAGTCCTAACATCGGAGTTTTACACACCTGAGAGAGCGTGAGCTTTCCAGAAGATTGCTTCATGCTGCTCCAGCAGAAATACCCCAGGTGGATGACTTTAACAATCAAGAGTTTAAAAGCAGCTACTCACAGTAATTCGGTAGGAGTTACAAAGACTATGGCTAGAAAAGCCATACTATGTAATTCACTACAGAGCAGGCTATCTTCCCAAATTTGAAAATGAAAATAGTTCATTATCTTCATTGATGAGAATAGAATTTCCCTCAGGACCATAGATTTTTAAACAATCTTCTCAGTATATTTTCTTCTAGCACAAACAAAGACCTTGGCAAAGTGAAGAATATTCACATAAAAGATAGTATAGTGTTTAAATTATCATATTTATAATATTGTATTCCATTTCTAAAATAATTTTGGTTGAGTGGTAAAGAATATAAAGCACATGATAAGCTGATATACCTATCCAGCTTTATTGTAGACCTAGGAAAAGAATATGTAATCACTCTACAGGCTCTTCACCTAGAAAGTCACAAGCAAAAATGTCTGAAATAATGCTAATGTTCCCTGTAATCCTTAATATTTAAAGAAGTAAGAAAAGATATGTATAGGATTTATTTAGTAACTATGTTCCTTCTTCTTAAAAAGACAGAGTTCAACCACTTAGAAACTACAACATGGCAGGTCAGAATGAGCACTACTTAAAAAAATAGCATATAATTTTATTGTCTATTTACTACATCTATTAAAGCTCATAGTGCAATAACAGTTTGGGGTTCTCCTAATTACTAAGATCTGTTTCCTCAAGAAAGAATATATTAAAAATACACTAAGATTTTGTATCATTATTTGGCTAGTAGATTAAGAATTAATATTTTATCAACTCCATTCTTGTTAAGTGCTCCTGAATTATGAATAATTAATCCTGGTTTATTTTATTAGTTTGAAGCAATCTTGAGAGAAGACTTAATGTTTTCTTGTTGGTAGGTGCATTCAAGTCAATTCCGATTGTAGCAACTCTATGTACAACAGAACAAAACACTGCCTCATTCAGCACCATCTTCACAACCCTTGTTATGCCTGAACCCATCATTGCACTGACTGTGTCAATCTATCCCATTGAAGGTCTTCCTCTTTTTCTCTGACCCTCCACTTTATCAAGCATGATATCCTCTAGTGACTGGTCCCTTCTGACAACATGACCAAAGAACAAGAGACAGATTCTGGCCATTCTTTCTTCTAAGGAGCATTTTGGCTGTACTTCATCAAAGACAGATTTGTTAGTTCTTCTGGTAGTCTATGGTATGTTCAGTGTTCTTTGTCAACACCATAATTCAAACACATTAATTCTTCTGTGGTCTTCCTTATTTGTTGTCTAGATTTCACATACATAGGAGGCATTTGAATAAAACTTGGATTGGGTTGGACACATCTTAGTCTTCAAAGTGACATCTTTGCTCTTCAACACGTGAAAGAGGTCTTTTTTTGCAGCTGAATTCCCCAATACAATATGCCATTGATTGATTAACTCCTGCTTCCATGGATGTGAATCTGTGTAAAATTAAATCTTTGACAACTTCAAACTTTTCTCCATTTATCATGATGTTGCTTTTTGTATTTTTGTTTTCTTTATATTGAGGTGCAATCTATACTGAAGACTGTAGTCTTAGATCTTCATCAATAAGTGTTTCAAATCCTCTTCATTGTCAGTAAGGTTGTGTCATCTGCATATCACAAGTTGTTAATGAGTCTTCCTCCAATCCTGATGCCACATTCTTCTTCATATAGTCCAGCTTCTTGGATTATTTGCTCAGCATAGAGTTGGAATAAGTATGGTGAAAGGATATAACCCTGACACACACTTTTTCTGATTTTAAACCATGTGATATTCCCTTATTCTGTTTGAATGTCTATCTCTTGGTCTATGTACAGGTTCCTCATGAACACAATTAAGTGTTCTAGAATTCCTATTTTCATGATGTTATCCATAATTTGTTATGATCCATACAGTTGAATGCCTTTGCATAGTCAATAAAGCACAGGTAAATAACTTTCTGATATTTCCTTTCAGCTGAGATTTGACATTAACAATGATATCTCTCATTTCATGTCTTCTTCTGAATCCAGGTTTCATTTCATTTAATGTAAAGTTACAAGTGATTCCAAAATTGCATGTATAAGGATTTATGCTGGAGCAGTAACAAAACATTTGACTGCTAACCAGAAGATGGGTGGTTTAAACCCGCCAGCTCTTACATGGAAGGAAGATGAAACACTCTACTTCCATAAAGATTTACCACCTTGGAAACCCAATGGGGGTTGCTATGACTTCATGGTAGTGGCAATAGCTATGTAAAAAACATGGGAATACAAGGAAACTGTGGTAAGTGCAAGAGGAGTAATGGATAACTTTAGACATTCATAGCCTCAAGATCAAAGCAGTCACCAATCTCTTCTGTAAAGAATTAGTAAGTTCTCATTAAAAATAAATAAATAAATAATAAAGTACAAAGATCATTTTATTCAAAGAAACCAAAAAAAGAAAAAAACAAACTCACTGCTGTCGAGTCAGATCTGACTCATAGCAACTCCTCTTTGGGTTTCTAAGGCAGTATCACTGTGGAAGTAGTGACACTTCCCAGTCTTCCTTTTGAGGAGTGGCTGGTGGTTTTGAACCACCAGGCTTCTGGTAAACAGTCAAATGCATTAGGCACTTTGCCACCAGAGCTCCCACTCAAAGAGCAATGAAAATAATAATAATTACAACCAAATGAAAAGGGCCTTTACAATGGAGCAATTGTGTAGAAATTACCCTAGCTGTGGAAGGATATTACTAATAATAGAACAAACTGACCTGGTGAGATATACTGAGCAGAATCCAATGTGATCAATGTAGCATTCTCTTTTTTAAATTTTTATTGTCATTTGGGTGAAAGTTTACAGAACAAATTCATTTCCCATATAACAATTCACACTTTATCTCATGACATTGACTGTAATTTCCCACAATGTCACAGCTCACTTCCTACTTCCCCCTATAATTACCTTTTTCCTAAGTCCTTCCCTCCCATGCACTCCTGCTCCACAAACTGTCTCCCTGTGCATACACAGCCCTAATATTCTTCTATGATTGATCTCTCCAAGGAGTGTATCTACCTAATGTAAATGTTCAGCTCATATGCCTGTCTTTTGTTTAACTGGAAGTCACAGGATTGGGTTCAATTCCAAACCTGAAGGGCAGCTAGCGGCCATAGTCTCAGGGGTTTTACCGGTGTCTATCAGAAAAGCAAACCTGATCCCTTTTTTTTTTTTTTTTTATGACTTTGAGTTTTGTTCTACATTGTTCTCCCACTCTATCCAGGATCTACTACATAGATTCCCCTTCGAGTGGTTGACAGTGGTAGCTGGTCATCATCTAATGCTTCTGGTCTCATAGTCTTATAGGCTGAGGACCGCACGATGTTCCTTGGACTAATTGTTTTCATGTGTCTTTGGAATTCTTCATTCTTCTTTTCTCTGGATGAGGAGAGACCCATCATTGCATCTAGATGGCTGTTTGCAAGCTTTTAAGATCCCAGTCGCTACTTGCCAAAGTAGGATGTGGAACAATGTTTTGTGTAGTATGTTATGCCAGTTAAGATTGATGTCCCCTGCAACCATGGTCCCGAGCCCACAGGTCCAACTACTCACTCCCTCTGGGTAGCTGGCCATGGTGAAGAAGTGACTAAAACCTTGTCCCTTGTCAGCTCTACTATATACCTGGACATTCTTATGTTGTTGTTGTTGTTATGTGCTGTGGAGTCAGACCCAACTCACAGCAGCCCCTCCTTGGGTTTCCGAGGCAGTATCACCATGGAAGTAGATTGCTCTACTAGGGTAACCTTCTGGTTAACAGTCAGATTTTGAGCCAATTTCCAGTCTTTGGTATCTTGGTTCAATGTTTTTCTGCATTAAACTGTCTTGTCTTTTTCCTTGGGCATCAGAATAGTCCTCTCTTTCCTGTAATTTCTTTTTGCTTCATTACTGAATTTTATGAATTAAGGGAAAAGTGGAAAAATACAATTAACTATGCCTTATGCAATATGGGAAGAACTTCAGAAAAGAGTATTATAGACAAAAATAAGGAGATCACTGATCATGGAAATTTCCAAGCATATACTCAAGGTTTGAAACTCAAATTTTACATTTAATAAAAAAATAGTGTAAAGGTACATTAATGGCTGAACATCAGCACATTCTGGCAAGAACTGAAAAGGTGAAATTAGAGTCACTGATTAATTTTTAAAGCACTTCATTCCCATTGAGATGCCAGGTCTGCAATGTTTCTAGATGGGAAATATCCTGGTATGAACTAACATGATGTTTAGAGGGTCCCTTAGTGATTATACCCTCAGGCAATTGGAGCAAAAATATAAATTCTATAACTCAGTGTGTTAATTGTCTAGTAGGAAAAAGTTCTGCAATATATTTTTTTGAAAAATAAAATTAAAATAAAAAGAGAAAAAGAAAAGGTAGTGAGTGTTTTTTTACCAATTGGAATAATTTTCTTAAGACCAAGTCACATAAATATATCTATGTGATTTCTTTTCTGTGGTGCCACTATACTCTTTAGAATAATAAGTATATCGAATTGAAGGTGGCAAGATGGGGGACTAGGCAGAAAGACTGCACATACCCTCTTCAACAAAGAAAAGGGAAACCAATTAACACAGACACAGAAGATAATCCTGGACCCCTAAGCCTTGAGGGGAAGGATATAGAAGTGGACTAAACCTCAACTAGCAGAAGGATTTGTGTGAAAATACCAAAAAAGGAGACAGACGGAGCTGCAGTCTGGCAGTGACCCTGAGCAATCCTGACAGCACAGACAGCTTGGAGATTCCTGAGTGGTGGTAGGACCTAAGAATTAACCTAAGCATCACCCTGCTAGCCAGGGACTACACAGAGGAATGTGCATGGTCGCTAGGGAACAAACGGAGAAGGTGAAGAGAAAAGTGGGCTGAGATGTGAACTTTTGTTGGTCTAGAGGGCGCCGCCATTTTGAAGCTTTAAAAGTGGCTTGACTATTTTGGATATGTAAAGAGACAGCTCTCTCACAGATTCCTGGGGCTTAAGAACATGTTCTGCTTTTCAGTAAACCCAAGGACACTCAGGACCTGCAAGACTGACAAGGTACGACATTCCTCTTGTTACTCTTATACCCCACACCAGCTTGGTGAATGGAGGTGCAGC
>NW_006921751.1:1860829-1902404 GCF_000298275.1 Orycteropus afer afer
TATTGTGGTAAACTGTGGTCAATGACATGAGACAAAGTATATGTGAACTGCTGTATGGAAAGTGAATTTGCTCTGTAAATCTTCATCCATTCACAATTAAAAAAAAAAAAAGAAAATGCACTGAAAAAAAAAAAGAATAATGAGTATATCTTATTTATATTGTACTTTACAATTTTCAAAAACATGTTATTTCATCATCATAACAAAATTGTGAGATACTCTCATTTTACAAAAGAAGGAACAGAATCTTGATGAAATTTAAAAATTTCTGCTGGTGTAATACCTAAGGCATTTGACTGCTAACCAGAAGGCTGGTGATTCAAACCCACCTGCCACTCCCCAGAAGGAAGATGGGGCAATCTACTTCTATAGTGATAATGCTTTGGAAACCCAAGGAGGGGTCCTTATGAGTTGGATCCAACTTGATGGCAATGAGTTGTTTCTTTTTTTTTTTTAATTAAATTATTAATTTTTTTTAGGGGGCATTGTTAACAAATTAACAAACCTTTTAATATTTTTTCTTAAGAATGCCACAAGCTTCAGGGTATAACAGCACTGTGCTTTTGTAGGACAACAGGCCATTGACACACTACGCAATTCTAGAGTATTATGCACCCATGTGGAGCTCTGGTAGCTTAGTGCCTAAGGCACTTGACTGCTAACCGGAAGGCTGGTGGTTCAAACTCACCAGCCACTCCTCAGAAGGAAGGTTGGGCCATCTACTTCCATAGTGATACTGCCTCGGAACCCCAAGGAGGGGGCACTATGAGTCGGGTCCGACTCAATGGTACATAATAACAACAAAACAACAACAACATGCACCCATGTAAGCTGAGATTCAGAATGTAACCAGAATCACACAGATGGTGGTTTTATATAAGGAAAGAGGATCAAGATCAGTGGAGAGTAATTTAAATTAGGCATTTATTAGAAAAATGGCCTATTTCTCCCTTAGGTGAATATTTGAGAATCCATTTTCCCTCTCTCTCTTTCAGAGAAAAGAAATAAAATATTTATCAAACATCAAAAAAAAAAAAAAATGGCAATGGATGCTCATAAAGAGGGATTATAAGGGATTTCTTTTTAAAATTTAAACTTCTGTATAATTTTTATACAGATATTACATAATTTCAAATTAACATAAGAAGGAAAAGTAGAATATAGGTTCATAACTCTATGATTCACTAATCCAAGCTAGAGAAGTAGGAGTCAGTTTGCATTTCTTCTTCTTTCTTAATGAACATCCTAAATAAGTTGTGAATTCCCTCTAAAACTGTGTCAAAATTTATCTTAAAATTATTCACTCCAATTATTCCCCTAACATCATAATAGGTTCTTACCATTTTCTTCATTTAAAAATAAAATGGGGAGGCTGCTATGTACCAGCCACTCATCTAGGTAATTTAGAATACATTATTCAACTAAATACATGAAAGTGCTTGCCTCAAATTCTAGAGAGAACAGCAAATACAATAAGAGTAATTATATGGTATCTTAACTGGTAACACAAAAAATTGCTGTTGAGTTGATGCCTCCTCAAGCTTACCCTGTGTGTGTCAGAGTAGAACTATGTTCCATGGGGTTGTTTTGTTTTGTTTTGTTTTGTTTTTAACTTTTTATTGTGATTAGAGTGAAAGTATACAGAGCAAAATGCTTTTACGTTCAACTGTTCATACACACTTTGTTTTGTGCATTGAATGCAGCCCCCACAATGTAATAGCACTCAACCCACTTCCTCCTTGTGGTTACCATCTCCATTGGTCTTTCTTTCCCATCCATTTCTACCTACTGAGCTTTATCCCTGGGCAAATTTTGTCATTGTAATCTCCTGTGGTTCCAAAGGAGTGCTACCTCCTTGGTGTTATTGTTTATTCCACGTGCCTGTCTGTTATTTTTCTAAAAGTTGAGCCAGGGCATGAATTCAGTTCCATGCTTGAAATGTGACAAAAGGCTATAGTCTCAGAGTTTCTACTCATCTCTATCAGAACAATAGCCTGGTCTTCTTCATTATTTTGAGTTTTGTTCCACATTTTTCTTCTATTTTGTCCAGTACCTTCTATTATGAGTCCTTTCTGAGTGGTTAGCAGAGTAGTCAGTACTGTCCAGTTCTTCTGGTCTCAGGGTTGAGATTCATGTGGTTCACTAGCCCCTTGGACCAATTGTTTTTATGTGCCTTAGATTTTCTTCAGATACAGTTTTCAAAGGGCTGGCTTTTTTTGGTAAGTAGATTGTCAGATCTTTCTTCTCAGGTGCCTCAGAACATCAACATTTGGAATTAAACCATCAAAATTTTAGTTTGCATCCAGTATGTTAACTGTTGACACCACTCAGGGACTTGGGATGGTGACAAAACTCCTCAAAGAAAAGATACTACTTGGATTCAGATTTAAAGTTTTAATGTGAGGGCAATAACCATACAGCTATGATGCAGGAAACATCAAGAGAAGATGGCAGGAATACACAGAGTCACTGTACCAAAAAGAACTGATCGATCTTCATCCATTTCAGGAAGTGGCATATGATCTAGAACCAATGGTAATGAAGGAAGAAGTCAAAGCTGCAATGAAAGAACTGGCGAAGAACAAGGCTCCGGGAATTGATGGCATACCGATTGAGATATTTCAACAAACAGATGCCCCATTGGAGGTGCTCACTCAGTTATGCCAAGAGATTTGGAGGACAGCTACCTGGCCAACTGACTGGAAGAGATCCATATTTGTGCCCATTCCAAAGAAAGGTGATCCCACAGAATGTAGAAATTATAGAACAATATCACTAATATCACATGCAAGTAAGATATTACTGAAGATAATTCAGAAACGTTTGCAGCAGTATATTGACAGAGAACTTCCAGAGGTTCAAGCCGGATTCAGAAGAGGACATGGAACAAGGGATATCATAGCTGTTGTCAGATGGATCTTGGCTCAAGGCAAAGAATACCAGAAAGATGTTTACTTGTGTTTTATTGACTATGCAAAGGCATTTGATTGTGTGGATCATGACAAATTATGGATAACATTGAGAAGAATGGGAATCCCTGAGCACTTGATTGTACTCATGAGGAATCTGTACCTTGACCAGGAGGCTGTCGTTCGAACAGAACAAGGGGACACTACATAGTTTAAAATCAAGAAGGAAGTGTGTCAGGGTTGTATCCTTTCTCCACACTTATTCAGTCTATATGCTGAGCAAATAATCTGAGAAGCTGGACTATATGAAGAAAAACGTGGTATCAGGATTGGAGGAAGAATCATTAACAACCTGAGATATGCAGACGATACAACTTTGCTTGCTGAAAGTGAGGATGACTTAAGGCACCTACTGATGAAGGTTGAAGAACACAGTCTGCAGTATGGATTACATCTCAACATAAAGAAAACAAAAATCCTCACAACTGGACCAATGAGCAGCATCACAATCAATGGAGAGAAGATTGAGGTTGTCAAGGAATTCACATTGCTTGGTTCTACAATCGATGCCAACGGAAGCAGCAGTCAGGACATTAGACGTCGTGTAGCATTGGGAAAGTCAACTGCGAAGGAACTGTTTCAAGTGCTGAGGAGCAAGGATATCTCCTTGAGGACTAAGGTGCGCCTGACACAAGCCATGATATTTCCAATCACCTTGTATGCATGTGAGAGCTGGACAATGAATAGGGAAGACCAAAGAAGAGTTGATGCTTTTGAGTTGTGGTGCTGGCGAAGAATGCTGAAAGTACCATGGACTGCTAAAAGAACTAACAGATCTGTCCTGGAGGAAGTGCAGCCAGAATGCTCCTTGGAAGCAAGAATGGCCAGACTTCGTCTCACCTATTTTGGTCATGTTGTAAGAAGGGACCATTCCCTGGAGAAGGATGTCATGCTTGGTAGGGTGGAGGGTCGACGAAAGAGGGGGAGGCCTTCAACGAGATGGATTGATACAGTGGCTGCGATGATGGGCTCGAGTATAGCAGGGATTGTGGGGCTGGTGCGGGATCGGGCAGTGTTTCGTTCTGCTGTGCATGGGGTCGCTATGAGTCGGAAACGACTCGACGGCACTTAACAACAACAACAACATGGGACAAAGATCCTAAGATAGTCATTTCTGCCATAGTTGAACATCAGTAAGAGGGGCCAGTGGGGCTGGAGTGAAGGAAGTTAGGGGAGGAGTAATAGGAGCTGAAGTCAGAAAGGTAATAGAAACTTGTATACTATTAATTATAAGGACTTTGTCTTTTACTCTGAGTGATTTAGAAAATCACTGTAAGATTTAAGCAAAAAGTGATCTGATCTTTTTCTTTTTCTTTTTCTTGGCTGATATGCTGTGGCCATACTAAAGGGGACAAAGGAATAAACAAGAAGGCCAGTTAAGAGGTTACTACAAAAATCTAGAAATCCTTTTCTTACCTTGTCTATGAAAAGAAACTTTAGTAAATCTTAGTCAGTTTGTCTTTCAGTTTATCCACTAGCCTAACAGCAGTTATTTTCTTATTTTCTGAAATAGAAGTTTGATCATTTGGCTTGCTTATTTCAAAATTCCAATGGTTACTCATTGCCCACATAATTTTGCCAAATCTCTTCATACAAAGCTCTTCAAAATCTGACCCCAATCTGTTTTTCCAGATTAATCTCCGACTCCTTTTCCTAGCTCTGAAGTTTTTGCTTTAATTGCAAAAGGTCAGATACTCTTTCTTGAACAAGCTGTGCTCCTTTATGCCTCTGTCCCTTTGTGTACATCATTTGTCCTGGTAAGAAAGTACATTCTTTTTGCTACCTAGTGAACTTCAGATTATCTTATTGAGATTTAACTCAAACATCATCACTCTGTGAAGACTTCCTTAGCTCTCTATTTCAATGCCAGAATTTCCTCCATTGCATTTTGCTGTCCTTCATATCTGTCCTTCCTATAGCACTTATTACATTAAAGTTATCTCTTCATATGTTTGCCTCCTAGAGAGACTATGAGCTTCATAAGGGCTGAGCACATGACTCATATCTTGATTTATAGGCCATCATTGTGTAGATAACATATAATTTTTTTTGTTGTTGTTAAATGGATAAATAAATGAATGAATATAATTTTTAAGAAGACATTACAGAGCACATGCATAATTATGGTCTTGAAAATTTAAAATCAGATAAAGGATAGGAAAATAGTTCACACTTTTATATTTTCTTTCACATATATTTACTGAATGAAGCTTTATGAAAACCTGTGTACCAGACATGTTGTTGTTGTTGTTATGTGCAGTCAAGTCATACCGGACTCATAGTGACCTCTCCTTGGGTTTCCAAGGTGGTATCCCTACGGAAGTAGATCGCCCAACCTTCCTTCTGAGGAGTGGCTGGTGGGTTTGAACTGCCAGCCTTCCGGTTAGCAGTCAAGTGCTACAGGCACTATACTACCAGAGCTCCCTACCAGACATGAGTTCTTGGTAAATTATAAAATTTACTATCAAGAACCAGTTCAGATGACATATCTTCTTGAAAGACTTTGTTATGTACTGGATATGCCAATTTTTACATGTGCAGAGTTAAGTAAATTATGTTCTGTGCCTGTGAACCTTTTGTTTATAAGGGTCAGATACACACAAAATGGCTTGCTACCTGGGTAAATCGGATTTGACATTGCAAATCACTGAGGAAAGGACTCTTCAGTAAACAAATGATGATGGGAAAACTTACCTTCCATACAGGAAATAAATGATAAGGTCAAATAAGGTCAAGATAGATTAATAACATAAATGAGAAAAAAATTCAAAACTTTTATGAACATACAGATGATATTTGTTTTACCTAAGAATATGAAGAATTATTTAAACAAGATAGAATTATGTAAAAGAAAAGCGATTATTTAATTTTACTACAACAGATCAGAATAAGGAACTCTGGTAGTGTAGTGCCTAAGGCGTTTGACTGCTAACCAGAAGGCTGGGGGTTTAAACCCACCAGCCACTCCTTGGAAGGAAGGTTGGACAATCCACTTCCGTAGTGATACCACCTTGGAAACCCAAGGAGGGGTTGCTATGAGTTGGATCCAACTGGACAGCAGTGTGTTATAGCAGAATAAGGAAAATCAATATAACAAATCAACACTGAAACAAGATTTGAAACAAGATTTCATTAATGCCTTTACAACAAAATATGCTATAAGCCAGACAACAAACTAAAAGAAGATATAACAAAGCTTATGACTAAAAAAGTGCTGTTGTTGTGTGCTGTCAAGACGATTCCAAATCATAGTATATACAGAAAATACAAAAATAATTAAATAAGAAAAAAACAAACATCTAAATAGAAAATTAGTAATGGATACGAGCAGGCAATTCACAGTAGTAGTAACTGCATAACATAACACTTAAAAAACAACTTTGGTGTTTCTATGGCATCCACTAGAAGCTCGGTGGTTGCCATGGAGCTATAGGCAGAGTTTGTCGGGCAGGACGGGCAGCGGCAGCACATACGGGTGTCTTGTGAGGCGCCGGGCGGTGCTGCCCCTTACCAGGGCCTGTTGTTGGGGCTGGGTAAGATGAGACAGAAGGCAGATGAGCTCCTCAGCCCCATGATACAGCGGGAAGTGCAGGACCAGATGGCGGCGGCTGTGGAAGAGGCCTTGGACGGTGATGGTGATGGTGATGGTGATGGTGATGGTGATGATGATGATGATGATGCAGAAGATGAAAATAGCAATGATGACAGAGCTAATTCAGATGAACCATCTGCAAAACGGCCAGAACCACCATCTTAATAACATTGATAACAGAGCTAATTCAGACGAATAGCCATGAAATAGTGCCTAGTATAATGTCCAAAGATGAGCCCCTCAGGTTGGAAGCCACTCAACTGGGGAAGAGCTGCCTCTGCAAAGTAGAGTGGATCTAATGGTGTAGATGGAGTAAAACTTTTGGGACTTTTATTTGCTAACGTGGCCTGACTCAAAATGAGAAGAAACAGCTACAAATATTCGTTAATCATCAGAAAATGAAATATATGAAGTATGAAATTTAGAAAAAGGAATTTGTCAGAAATGAAATAGAGCTTATAAAGATCAATGTCTTAGGCATTCCAAACCAAGAAAACAAAACTCACTGCCATCAAGTGATTCTGACTCATAACGATGCCCTTTGGGCAACAACTCTTTATGGAAGTGGATTGCCCAATAGTCCTTCTGTGGAGTGGCTGGTGAGTTTGAACAGCCAATCTCCTCGTTAGCAGTCAAATCCCTTAAGCATTATGCCACCAGAGCTCCTTATCTAAGGCATTATTTAGCTGAAATAGACTGGCATTGGCCAGTTGGCATTGGACAATCATATTGTCTACTATGCTGGGAATAAGATTGACGAATACAATCTTCAGTATGGATTACATCTCAATATAAAGAAAACAGAAATTCTCACAACTAGACCCATTAGCAGCATCATGATACATGGAAAGAAGATTAAATTTGTCAAACACTTCACATTGCTTGGTTCTACAATCGACACCAATGGAAGCAGCAGTAAGGACATCAGATGGCGTATGGCACTGGGCAAGTCATCTGCAAAGGACCTCTTTCAAGTGTTTGCTAGGGAGCAAAGATGTCTCCTTGAGGACTAAGGTGCACCTTACACAAGCCATGATATTTTTGATCACCTCATATGCATGTGAGAGCTGGACAGTAAATAAGGAGCACCAAAGAAGAACTGATGCTTTTGAGATGTGTTGCTGGCAAAGAATGAAGAAAATACCACAGACTGCTAAAAGAACTAACAAATCTGTCCTGGAGGAAGTGCAGCCAGAATGCTCCTTGGAAGCAAGAATGGCCAGACATCGTCTCACCTACTTTGGTCATATTGTCAGAAGGGACCATTCCCTGGAACAGGATGTCATGCTTGGTAAGGCAGAGGGTCAATGAAAGAGGGGAAGGACCTCAACGAGATGGATTGACACAGTGGCTGCAGTGATGGGCTCAAGTATAGCAGGGATCGCAGAGTTGGCATGGGACCAGGCAGTGTTCATTCTTCTGTGCATAGTGTCACTATGAGTCAGAGACAACTCAACGGCACCTAACAACAACACATGCTGGGAATGACAAAATTGAAGAAGAATGGTGTTGTATTCATTGTCAAAAATGATATTTCAAAATGTAACCTGAAGTACAATGCTGTCAGTGATAGGATATTATCCATATGCTTACAAAGAAGATTAATAATAATATTATTCAAGTTTATGTGCTGACCACTAAACCCAAAGATGGAGAAATTGAAAATGTTCACCAACTTCTGCCTTCTGAAGTTGACCAAATACACAATGAAAATATACTAATAGTTACTGGTGATTAGATTACAAAAGTTGGAAGCACAGAAGAAGCCTCAGGAGTAGAAAAATATGGCCTTGGTGAATGAAATGATGCAGAAAGCTCATGATAGAATTTTACAAGATCAGTGACTTCATTTCAAATATTATTCGTCAACAACATAAAAGATGACTATATATGTGGACTTTGCCAAATGGAATTCATAAGAATCAAAATGACTATATCTGTGGAAAAAGAATGAGAAGCTCAGTATAATAATTTAGCACACGGCCAAGAGCTGACTGTGGAACAGACCATCAGTTGCTCTGTAAGGCCCCCTTAAAGACTTAAGGAGCACAGATGTCATTTTGAAGACAAATGTGAGCCTAACCTCAGCCATGGTATTTTCAGTCACCTCATATACATCTACATGTACACATGCTTTTGTGATGCGGTGCTGGCAAAGAATGCTTTTACATATACATTTATGAGTTGGTGAAAGAATAAAGAAGACTGAAGAAGAGTTGATGCTTCTGAACTATGGTGTTGGCAAAGAATACTGAAAATACCATGGACTGCCAGAAGAAAGAACAAATCTCTCCTGGAAGAAGTGCAGCCAGAATGCTCTTTAAGAATGGACAGACTTTATCTCAACTACTTTGGTCACATGGTCAGAAGGGACCATTCCCTGGAGAAGGATATCATGTATGGTAAAGTAGAAGGTCAGTGAAAAGGAGGAAGACTCTCAATGAGATGGATTGACACAATGGCTGCAATGAAGGGCTCAACCATAGTAAGGATTGTGAGGATGGGCCATGACTGGACAGTGTTCTGTTCTGTTGTACACAGGATCACTATGAGTCTAAATTGACCCAACAAAAACTAAGAACAACAAGTTCAAGTTGAAGCTGAAGAAAATTAAAACAAGTCTGGGAGAGCCAAAATAGGACATTGATTATATTCCATCTGAAATTAGAAACCATATGAAGTATAGATTTGATGCATTGAACAACAACGACAAATTGTGGGATCACGTCAAGGACATCATTCATGAAGAAAGAAAGATCATTAAAAAGAAAGGAAAGGAAGATAAGACCAAAAAAGATGTCAGAAGAGACTCTGAAACTTGTTCCTGAACAGAAGATTTCAAAGGGTGGCTCTAGAAGACAAAGTAAATTGTATAATGAAATGTGCAAAGAGCTGGAATCAGACAATCAAAAGAGAAGAAAGACATCAAGCCTTGAGTTGCAATACTGAAGGATTCTATGAGCTAACTACTGAACAATGCAGAAAACATCAAAAGAAAATAGAAAGAATACATAGAGTCATGGTACAAAAAAGAGTGGCTCAACATTCAACCATCAGGAGGTAGCATATAATCAAGAATCAATGGGATTTAAAGGGAAAGTTCAAACTGCACTGAAGGTATTATAGAAAATAAAGTCTCTGGGAATAGACAGAATATCTATTGGGATATTAAAAACAAAACAAAACAAAAACAGATGTAGCACTGGAGGCTTATGCTAGGAAATTTGCAAGACAGCTACCTGTCTAAGCAACTGGAAAAGATCCATTTTGTGCCCATTCCAAGGAAAAGTGATCCAACAGAATGTGGAGATTATCGAACCATTCATTCACATCATATGCAAGTAAAATTTTGTTGAAGATAATTAAAAAATGATTGCAGCATTATACCAACAAGGAACTGCCAGAAATTCAAGTGAGATTCAGATGAGGGGGTGGAATGAGGGATATCATTGCTGATATCAGATGGATCTTGGCTGAAAGCAAAGTACAGCAGAAAGATATTTGTTGTTGGTGTTGTTAGATCCATCAAGTTGTCTCCGACTCACAGTGACCCTATGCACAGTAGAATGAAACACAACCTGGTTCTGCGTCAGCTCCATGATCCCTGCTATACTTGAGGTCACTGCTTCAGCCACTGTGTCAATCCTCTCATTGAGGGCCTTCCCCTCTTCCATTGACCTTCCACCTTACCAAGCTTGATATCCATCTCCAGGGAAGGTCCCTTCTGACAACATGACCAAAGTAGGTGAGATGCAGTCTGGTCATTCTTGCTTCCAAGGAGCATTCCAGCTGCACTTCCTCCAGGACAAATTTGTTAGTTCTTTTAGCAGTTCATAGTAGTTTGAACATTCTTTGCCAGCACCACATCTCAAAAATTCTTCTTTGGTCTTCCTTATTCATTGTCCAGCTCTCGCATGCATATGAGGCGATTGAAAATATCATGGCTTGTGTCAGGTCCACCTTAGTCCTCAAGGAGACATCTTTGCTCCTCAGCGCTTGAAAGAGGTCCTTTGCAGCCAATTTGCCCAGTGCTATATATCATCTGATGTCCTGACCACTGCTTCCATTGACGTCAATTATAGAACCAACAATGTGAAGCCTTTGACAACTTCAATCTTTTCTCCATTTATCATTATGCTACTTATAGGTCCAGTTGTGAGAATTTTTGTTTTCTTTATATTGAGATGTAATCTATACTGCAGACTGTATTCTTTAATCTTCATCAGTAAGTCCTTCAAGTCATCCTCACTTTCAGCAAAGTTGTGTTGTCAGAATACCACAGGTTGTTAATGATTCTTCCTCTAATCCTGATGCCATGTGCTTCATATAGTCCAGCTTCTTAGATTATTTTGTCAGCATATAGATTGAATACTACCTCACTGCTGTCAAGTCAGATCTGACTCATAGTGATGCCTCCTAGGGTTTCTAAGACAGTATCACTACTGAAGTAGATCACCCAATCTTCCTTCCAAGGAGTGGTTGGTGGGTTTGAACTGCTAGCCTCCTGGTTAGCAGTTAAATGCCCTAGGCACTACACCACCAGAGCTCCCATAGATTGAATAACTATGGTGAAAAGATACAAACCTGACACACTCCCTACTTGATTTTAAACCATGCAGTTTCCCCTTGTTCTGTTCAAATGACAGCCTCCTGGTCTAGGTACAGGTTCCTCATGAGTACAATTAAGTGTTTTGCAATTCCCATTCTTCTCAATATTATGCACAATTTGTTATGATCCACACAATCAAATGCTTTTTCATAGTCAAACACAAGTAAACATCTTTCTGGTATTCTTTGCTTTGAGCCAAGATCCATCTGACATCAGCAATGATATCCCCTGTTTCACATCCTCTTCTGAATACAGCCTGAACCTCTGGAAGTTCTCTGTCAATATACTGCTACAACCAGTTTTGAATTATCTTCAGTAAGATTTTACTTGCGTGTGATACTAATGATATTATTCGATAATTTCCACATTCCGTGGGATCACCTTTCTTTGGAATGGGTACAAATATAGATCTCTTCCAGTCAGTTGGTCAGGTTGCTGTCTTCCAAATATTTTGGCATAACTGAGTGAGTGCCTCCAGCGGGGCATCCATTGGTTGAAACATTGCAACGGGTATTCCGTCAATTCCTGGGAACCTTGTTCTTTGCCAATTCCTTCTGTGCAGCTTCAACTTCTTCCTTCAGTACCATTGGTTCTTGATCATATACCACCTCCTGAAATAGATGAACATTGACCAGTTCATTTTGGTACAGTGACTCTGTGTATTCCTTCCATCTTCTTTTGATGCTTCCTGCATCATTCAATATTTTGCCCATAGAATCTTTCAATATTGCAATTCACGGCTTAGTTTTTTTCCTTTTTTCTTTCAGCTTAAGAAATGCCATGTGTGTTCTTCCCTTTTCGTTTTCTAACTCCAGGTCCTTGCACATTTCTTACAGTGATTGGCTTTTTCTGCTCGAGCTGCTCTTTGAAATCTTTGGTTCAGTTCTTTTATCTTGTCATTTCTTCCATTTGCTTTAGCTACTTTCCATTCAAGGGCAAGTTTCAGAGTTTCTTCTGGGATCCATTTTGATCTTTTCTTCTTTTCTCATCTTTTTAATGAACTCTTGCTTTCTTCATGGATAATGTTCTTGATGTCATCACGCAATTATTCTGGTTTTCGGTCATTGTTATTTAATGCATTGAATCTATTCTTCAGATGGTATCTAAATTAAGGAGCAATATATTCAAGGTCATATTTTAGCTCTTGTGGACTTGTTTTAATTGTCTTCAACTTCAAGTTGAAGTTGCATATGAGCATTTGATGGTCTGTACGACAATCAGCAGCTGACCTTGTTTTGGCTGAAGATATTGAGCTCTTCTATTACCTCTTGCCACAGATGTTGTCAGTCTGATTCTTGTGTATTCCGTCTGATGAAGTCCATGTGTATAGCCACCATTTGTGTTGTTGAAAAAATGTATTTGCAATGAATAAGTCATTGGTCTTGCAAAATTCTATCATGCTATCTCCAGCACTATTTCTCTCACCAAGGCCAATTTTTCCAGCTACCGGTGATTCTTCTTTGTTTCCAACATTTGCATTCCAGGCTCCAGTGATAATTAACACATACTGATTGCATGTTTGGTCAATTTTGGACTGCAGAAGTTGATAAAAATCTTCAATTTCCTCATCTTTGGCTTTGGTGGTTGGTGTATAAATTTGTATAATAGTCATATTAACTGGTCTTCCTTGTAGGCATATGGATATTATCCTATCACTGACAGTACTGTACTTCAGGACAGATCCTGAAACATCCTTTGTGATGATGAATGCCATACCATTCCTCTTCAAATTGTCATTCCTGGCATAGTAGATCATATGATTGTCTGATTCAAAATGCCAAAACCAGCACATTTCAGCTCACTAATGCCTAGGATATCGATCTTTATGTGTTTCATTTCATTTTTGTCAGCTTCCAATTTTCCTAGATTAATACTTTGTACATTCCATGTTTCTATTATTAATGGATATTTGCAGCTGTTTCTCCTCAATCTGAGTCATGCCACATCAGAAAATGAAGGTCTTGAAAGCTTTACTTTATCTATGTCAGTAAGGTTGGTCCTACTCTCATGATGCAGCACTCTCCTAGTCATATTTTGAAAGTCTTCTGACCTAAAGGACTCATCCTCCTACATTGTACCCAATAATGTTTACAGGCTATTCATAAAGTTGTGCAGTAATGTATCAGACAGTGTTTCTCTGCTATTCATAGGTTTTCCCTGGACAATTCTTTGAGAAGTGGATGGTCTCTTCCTTCTTCCTAGTGTGTCTCACCTGTAAGCTGTATTGAAACCTGTGAACCATGTGCAACCTTGACAACACTTGAAACACTGGTGACACACCCTCAAGCCTCATAGCAACACACAAGCCACAACAGTACGACAGACTGACAGACAAGTTTGTCTTGCTTAGCTTTTCAAAACCTTTCCACCTTCCTCTTACTTCAATCCTTGGCTGCTACTCTGCTCTGTCATCACCTGTGTTTTATTCCCTATGCATAGTGATTCAGCATCATAACAAATTATGGATAACACTGTGAATAATGGGAACTCTGTAAAAATTAATTATGCTCATGAAGAAACAAGAGGCAGTCACTTCAACAGAACAGGTGGAGACTTTATGGTTAAAATGAGGGAAGTGTCAAAGTTACATCCTATCACCATACTTATTCAATCTGCATGCTGAGCAAATAATCCAAGAAGATGAACCATATGAAGAAGAATGTGGCATTAGGATTAGAGGAAGACTCATTAATAACTTGAGATGTTTAGATGACACAATTCTGCTTGCTGAAAGTGAAAATGGCTGGAAGAAGAACTTACTGATGAAAATCAAAGAGTACAGCCTTCTGTATGGATTACACTTCAACATAAAGAAAACAAAAATCTCCACAACTGGACCAATAAGCACTATCATGATAAATGGAAAAAAAGATTGAAGTTCTTAAGGCTTTCATTTTACTTGGATTCACAATTAACACCCATGGAAATAGCAGTCAAGAAATCAGACCAGATGTTGCACTGGGTAAATCTGCTGCAAAAGATCTCTTTAAGGTGTTAAAGAGAAAAATGTCACTTTGAAGACTAAGGTGGGCTGGACTCAGAAGATGGTATTTTCAATAGCCTTATATGCATGTGAAAGCTTGATAATGAATAAGGAAGACCAAAGAAGCATTGATATTTAAATTGTGGTGTGGGTGAATAATAGTGGACTGACAGAAAAATGAACAAATCTGTCTTAGAAAAGGTATTGCCAGAATGTTCCTTAGAAGTGAGAGTGGCCAGAGTTGTCTCATGTACTTTGGTCATGTGATCAGAAGGAATCAGTCCCTGGAGAAGGATATCATGCTTGGTAAGGTGCAGAAACAGTGAAAAAGGGGAAGACCTTTAATGAGAATGGAGTGACACAGTAACTGCAATGATGGACTCAAGCATAGCAATCATTGTGAGAATGGTGCACGAGCGGGCATTGTTTTGTTCAGTTGTGTATATGGTCATGATGAGTTGAAATCAATTCAACGGGACCTAACAGCAACAACAGCATTTCTATATAAATAGTACTATTATTACCACAAATGAGGCAGAAAGAGCTTCATTAAAAACTCTACCTTAAGAATAAAACAATTAAGCAAATCTGTTGCAAAAGAACTTTTTAAGGAGTTAAAGAGTAAAGATGTCTCTTAGAAGACTGAAATGTTCCTGACCCAAGTCTTCATTGCATAAGCGTGTGACAGCTTGACAATGAACAAGGGAGACCAAAGAATAATTGATGCCTTTGAATTATAGTGTTGGTGAAGAATATGGACTATACCATGGACTGTCAGAAGCATGAACAAGTCTGTCTTGGGAGAATTATAGCCAGGATGCTCTTTAAAGTGAGGATGGTGAGACTTTGTCTCTCATACTTTATTCATGTCATCAGGAGGTTCTAGTCCCTGGAGAAGGATATCATGCATAGTAAAGTATGACAGCAAAAAAGAGGAAGACCCTCAATGAGATGGGTTAACAAAGTGGTTCCATCAATGGGCTGAAATATAGCAATGACTGTGAGGATGGTGTAGGACTGAATAGTGTTTCATTTAATTGTGTATAAGGTCACTATGAGTCAGAACTGACTCAACGGCATCTAATAATAATTATAAATAATACTGAAATATTAATTTTATGTACATATATATGTATATAAGGCTATATACAAACAATTCTATATAGTTTATTTTGAAGATATACAAATAGTAAAATAATAAAAATGAAGATAGGAAGTATATTTAACAAATTATGTTTGTGATTGCTTCAAGAAAGAGAAAGAAAACCAGAGTTAGGAGTATGAGAGATGTTATTAAAATCAGGTAAGAGCCTCTCACTCTTTTTCTTTCAATATAAAATCCAGAATCCTCAAAAAAGGCCTACAAAAGCTTACATGATCCAAGACCCTTGTTATCCTTATGTCTTTAACAACTGTTTCCCCATTTCTAGCCAACTCCAGACACATTAATGCTCCTCCATGATCTCAGAACACTTGCACCTCTGAATTTTTACATTGGCTTTCCTTCTGCTTCAAATTATTTAAATGGCTCACTGCCTCCCCTCTATGAGCCCACCAAGACTCCACCACTGAATTTAAAATAACACAGCTACTCCTATTCTAGAACTTGCAATCATTCTCATCTGTTTTGTTTGTCCATCTGTAGTAGTTAAAGTTGTGTGTCTATTTGGCTGGACTGTGATTTTAAGTTACTTGGTAGCTGAGTGCAGTTATTCCTGACAATGAAATTGGATGTGGTATAATCACCTCCTTGGTGGAATCCGCTGTCAGCAGCTGATTTGTTGAAGAGGAGGTGTCATCAGGATGTGGACTGTTTCCAGTATATAAGAAGAAAATTTGGGAAATATCCCTAGATTTTAGGCTCATTTTTGAATCCTGTATTAGGCTGAGTCTTTATCTCTAGTTCCGGACTTGAACCAGTGGCCTATAATGTTCCTGCTGATCTTAGGATTGTGCTACTTCACCTGCTGATTTTGGGTCCTTCAGCCTTAGCAGCCAGCAACTGCATGGGTTAAGAAAACCTACAGTTCCACTGGACCTGGAATAAGATGCAGAGCAGAAGCCCAAGGTTGAGAGACCTTCACCAACTTCTAGAACCAGCACTCTGAAATGAGCCTTCTAGTCTCCTAAACTGTAAATGAATAAATTCCTGTTTGTTAAAGCCATTCACTTGTGGTATTTCTATTATAGCAATACTAGAGAACTAAGACACCATACAATATAGCTTTGTCAACTAAAATTGTGCTCAGTGCTTGTAAAAAAAAAAAAAAAAAAAAAACTCACTGCTGTAGAGTTGGATCCAACCCATAGAAACCCCTCCTTGGGTTTCCCAGGCAGTATCACTAAGGAAGTAGATTGCCCAACCTTCCTTCTGAAGAGTGGCTGGTGAGTTTGAACCTTCAGCCTTCTGGTTAGCAGTCAAATGCCTTAGGCACTACGTCACCAGTGCTTACAGTGCTTACTAATTACTTATTAAATGGGCTTCAGTTATATCAATACTATTTTACTGAGAAGAAAATGATAGGGTATTAACAATTATTAATTCTAGGCATTGAATATGTGTTAGTGATTATTTTTCTTTGTATTTTCTCTATTTTAAAAATGTTGATGAAAACAATTAATTAAAGCATAATACATTTGAAGGCTACATATTATGTACAATAGGGTTGATTTTCTGTTATTGGCACTTAAATTACATGGCATAAAAATAAAAATCTGAAATTATTTTAATGAAATATTGTACTAACAATCAGTTGTTTTGCTAACACAAAGGTCCAACTATTTTTCCTTTTTGGTGAGTTGACAAATAATGTAGACCACATATTTTATTATGTGTATGCTATTTTATTATTTGCCATTTTAAATGGAAGGAACTCTGGTAGCATAGTGCTTAAGACATTTGACTGCTAACCAGAAGACTGGCAGTTCAAAACCCATCAGCCACTCTTGGAAGAAAGAGTGGGCAATCTACTTCCATAGTGATGCTGTCTTGGAAACCCAAGGAGGGGTCACTATGAGTCAAGTTTGACTCAATGGCAGTGATTTTGGATTTGTTTTGGTTTGGTATTTTAAATAGGTATACAATTTTGCTATTTTAAACATATATATATTTAAACAGGAAATAATTCAATTTTTGTACTTTGATATCTATCCTCAATTTGATGACTTAAACCCTAAAATAGTCTTGATAGAAATGAGGATTTTTTTTTTCTCATTTAATTTTCATTAAAATAACATTGTAGATTTAAAAAATAGAAAAAAAATATTTATGTCCAATTGAAAGAGTAAATGAAGGACCTTCATTGCACATACAGTAGAGGATTCTTACCAGACTATAATTACTGTCAAAAGAATTAACTTCAAAATCAAGCCAGTTTCCAACAAGGTAACTTTTCTGCAAATTGTGTCATTTCCAAATTTACTTGCGTGAGCAAACCTGGAGATGTACACACTTCCTTATGAGGTCTAGCGCATGAATATTTAACTTTAAAAGTATGAGCCACATTACAGAGCATCAGCAGAGAGTTTGCTGGACCGGCTACATGCAGGGGATTCATGAGCAAACTAAAAGTGAAAATCAGGTCCCACTATGGGTAAATTGGGAGGACAAGCTGAAAATTCTAAATCCAAACAACTAATAAACCATATGGCTCAGAGGATAATTTAATTGTTTTACATAAAATTTAATATGGAACAGGCACCATCAAGGTAGGTTATTCTTTAAAACCATACTGTAGCAGGCAGAACTTGGTGACTGAGAATTTCAGATGGAAAAATTCCATTGCTTGACTACCTCAGTCTCTATGGTCTTTAATATCATGCCTGCCTTCTAACTGAGAAAATAAGCAGGATGCAAAAATTTATAAAGAAAATAAAAATATGAAAATATTTTTATTTTAAAAAATAAGGTTTAGGATGAAATAAAAACAGCATGATTTTACTTTATCCATTTTTTTTTCACACTGAGTCCTTGTTAAATTATTTTATATCTATGTGTAATTTCAATTCACTTTAATGGCAAGATAGGGACTAAGTAAGAAATTATAATAAAAGAGAAAATGAAATGATATTCATATGGATAATGATAACCTTATTATTTTCTTCTAAGTGTAATATTGATTAAAAAATGAAAATGAAGAAATTAACAGAGCAATGAAATTTGACTCTGTGAGTATGTGTATCCCTTGAGTAGCTGATCTCATACCACTCTCATATACAATAGAATGGAAAAAAAATTACTTAACATCATTTTTAAAAGGGTACATTTATAAGTTGTATCATCCCAGTGATACTTGCAAAGAAGCAGCTCTTGGTTTATTTACAATTTTAGACCCAAATCCCTATATCTGATACTTCATTCTTTTAAACTAGGTTCAATATTGTGTTAGTCTCAACAAGTTACTCTTCTTTTGTTGTTGTTGCAGCTAGATGTCATTGGTCAGTTCTCAGTCATAGGGACCCTGTGTACAATAGAACAAAACAATGCCCAGTCCTGTGTCATCTTTACAGTTGCTGCTAAGTTTGAGCCCATTGCTATAGGCACTGTGTTAATCCATCTCATTGAGGGTCTTCCTTTTATTTTACTGACTCTCTACATTACCAAGAATGATATCCATCTCCTGGGACTGGTCCTTCCTGAGAACATATCCAAAGTAGAAGAGGTGAAGTTCCCCCATCCTCCCTTCTGGTGGTATTTCTTCCAAGACAGATTTGTTTCTTCTTCTGTCAGTCCATATTCAATATTCTACCAACATCATAATTCAAAGGCATCAATTCTTTTCCAGTCTTCTTTACCTGTTATCCAGCTTTTGCAGCCACATGAAGCAATTGAAAATACTATGGTTTGGGTCAGACACACTTTAGCCCTCAAAATGACATATTTGCTTTTTAACACTTTAAAGGAGTCTTTTGCAGTAGATTTACCCAATCCAATACATTGTTTGATTTCTTGTCTGCTGCTTCCATAGGCATTGGTTGTTGATCCAAGTATAGTAGTTAAGGTTGTATGTCAATTTGGCTGGGCTGTGGTTCTGAGTGGCTTGGTAGCTGGATGCAGTTATTTCCCATTATAAGATTGGATGTTGTGTATCAATTCCATAGTGGAATCTTCTGTAAGCAGCTAATTAGTGGGCTTCAGGGTATGGCCTGTGCCCAGTGTGTATGGGGAAGTTTTGAGGAAGGTCTCTACTTTTGGCACATTTGAATCCTGCATTTGGCTGAGTCTTCATCTGCAGTTCCTGGACTTAAGCCAGTGGCCTGCCATGTTGCCTGCTGATCATGGGACTGTGTCATTTTACCTGCTGACCTTGGGTTTGTCAGTCTCAGCTGCCAGCAGATGCCTGGATTACAATATGCCTCTAGCTCCAGTGGGCATAGATTGAGGGGCAAGTACCTAGAGCCAGCACTCTGAATTTGGACTTCTGGCCTCCTAAACAGGAGCTCTGGTAGTGTAGTGACTAAGGCATTTGACCACTAACAAGAAGGCTGGAAGTTCATACCCACCAGCCACTCCCCAGAAGGAATGTTGGGCAATCTACTTCCGTAGTGACTCCACCTTGGAAACCCAAGGAGGAGTCGCTATGATTTGTATCCAACTTGATGGCAGTGTGTTGCATTGTAGGCTCCTAAACTGTAAGAGAATAGACTCCTGTTTGTTAATGCCATCCACTTGTGGTATGTCTATAGAAGCAATAGAAAACCAAGACACCAAGTATAACACAATTCTCAATCATTTCAATATTTATCCATTTATCATGATGTTGCTTGTGGGTCCAGTTGTGAGGATTTTTGTTTTCTTTATCTTGAGATGTAATCTGCACTGAAGACTGCAATCTTTAATCTTCATCAGTAGGTACTTTAAGTCCACTTTGCTTGCATCAAGCAAGGTTGTGACATCTGCATATTGCAGGTTATTAATTAGTGTTTCTGTGATCCTCATACTATATTCTAGTGAGATTCTTGGATTATTTGCTCATCATATAGACTGAATAAGCATAGTGAAAGAATACAGCTCTAATGAATACCTTTTTCTCATTTGAAATCATGCAGTATCCCCTTGTTCTATCTGAACAACTGACGTTTGGTCTATGTATATTTTCCACATGAGCACAAAGAAGTGTTCTGGAATTTCTATTCTTTGCAATATTATCCATCATTTGTAATGATTCACACAGTCAAATGCCTTTGCATAATAAATAGAATCCAGATAGACATCTTTCTGGTATTTTCTGCTTTCAGCCAAAATCAATTACACATAAACAATTTGAATCTGGCTTGAATTCTTGGCAGTTCCCTCTGGATGTACTGCTGCAATTATTTTTAAACTTTCTTCGGCAATATTGCATCTGATATTAACGATTGTTCAATAATTTTTGTATTCTTTGGCTTACTTTTCTTTGGAATTGGCACAAATTTGGATTCATGGGAGTCAGTTGACTAGGTAACTATATTCCAAATTTCTTGGCATAAAAACCTAAACACTTCCAACATTGCATCTGTTTGTTGAAGCATCTCAATTGGTATTCCATCAATTCCTGAAGGTTTGTTGTTCTACAATGCCTTCATTGCAGCTCAGACTTTGTTTTGGTTCTCTAAAGCCACTTTAACAGAAAATGCCAAAAGTAGGTGCCTTGAACAGATTTATTCTTTTACAGTTTTGGAGACTAGAAGTCTGAAGTCATAGTGCCAGCTCTAGGGGCTGGGTTAAAGTTCCTTGACCTTGGACTTCAGCTTTGTCTCTTGTTCTTGGTCCACTGGAACTGGAGGGATATCTTAACTCAGGGAGCTACTGAGGGATGAGGCTGACAAGCCCAAGGGGAACAAGTAAAATGGCAAAGTCCCGAGATTATCAAGCAATATGGCACTCCGCTAATTCAAGTCCATTAACACTCCCAAGATCAGCAGACAACATGGCAGTCTGCTAAATGAAGATTTGGTTACATGCAGGGCCCAAGCATGCCAAAAAGCTAGAGATCTTTCTCAAAGCTGTCTTCTTATATACTGGAAGCAGACAACATCCCTAAGACAGCTACTCAGATGCTCCAGTAAATGCCATCATTGACTTGATTATCAGTCTCATCATGGGGAATAACTACATCCATCTACCCAGCCACTTGAAACCAGGTCCAAGCAAATTGACACACAACCTCAACTACCACAGACATTTTCCTTAAATTACATCAGTTCTTGATCATATGCTACCATCTGAAATGCTTGAATGTCACCATTTCTTTTTTGTAAAATGACTATTTCTTCCATCTTCATTTAATTTTTCTGTGCCATTAAATATTTTGCCCACAGATTCCTTCAATATTGCAACTCAAGTTTTGAATATTTTCTTCAGTTCTTTCAGTTTCAGAAATGCAGAGTTGTTCTTCCCTTTTGTTTTTCTAATTCTGGATCTTTGCCCTTTCCACTAAAATACTGCATCTTCTTGAGCTACCCTTTGAAATCTGTCTACCTCTTTTACTTCATCACGTTTCTCATTCACTTTAGCTACTCTACATTTAAGAGAAAGTTTCAGAGTTTCTTCTGACATACATTTTGGTCATTTCTTTCTTTCTTATCTCTTAAATCTTTTTCTTTCCTCATGTATGATGTCCTTGATGTCATCCCACAACTCCTCTGGTCTGCTTCATTAGTTTGAACTCATTTGATTAAATGCATCAAATCTATATTTATGATAGTGTCTATATTCAGGTGTGATGTTCAATGTTGTACTTTGGCTCTTGTGGACTTAATTTTCTTTAGCTTCAACTTGTACTTGCACATGAGAAATTGATCATCTTTTTCACAGTGAGTTGATGGCTTTATTTTGGCTGATAATATTGAGCATCTCCATTGAGGTTAACTTATGTAGTTGATTTGATTCATGTGTATATCATCTGGCAATATCTATATGTATAGTCACCATTCATGTTGTTGAAAAAAGGTATTTGCAATGAATAAGTCATTTATCTTGCAGAATTCTACCATGATATCTTTGTCATAGTTTCTATAACTAAAATCATATTTTCCAAAAATTAATCTTTGTTTCCAATTATCAGCAACTTTAAATGTGTCTTGATTGCATGTTTGATCAATTTCAGAGTGGATAAGTTGGTAAAGATATTCAATTTCTTCATCTTTGGCTTTGTGGGTATGTAAAAATAATTTTTTTTTCAATTAAAATAATTTTATTCACGGTGACTCTCTTCATATTTAGCTATCCAGAACTGCATTCAAAGACATTTAATCCAATCACAAAATAAGAATAATAAAGCAATTCAGTCTCTAGAGAAGTGTTACTGGAATATAAGGGCTTTTCCCCTCCATTTACCCAAAACTCCACACTAGTGTGTGTGTGTGTGTGTGTGACCCTGTGGAGCAGTTCTACTCTGGCCTATAGGGTTGCTATGAGTTGGAATCAGCTCGAGGACAGTGAGTTTTGGTTTTTGGATTAAAAAAAAAGATAATGATCTTCCACCATAAGTAAGTGATATAACTTCAACTGAAAATTTATTAGCCTTAAGGGAAGGCCCAGAAAGTAATTTCTCTCTTTTTTATCTCCTCCAACAACTCCCCCTTCAAACTTTTTTCTTCCTAAATTTTCCCTGATCAACATCTTGATAGCACCTTTACACATATTTGCAAGATGACTGTATATTTATACAATCATTTATTGCATTTATAGCTACATTTATAGCTGCAAGACAATTTATTTTCTGTACGTGAAGCTACTTGAACGACTTCTAACTTTGACTTCTATGTTTGTTGTTGTTGTTAGTTGCCACTGAGTCATCCCCAACTCAAGTCAATCTTATTTATAACAGAATCAATTACTGATCCTGTGGCGTCTTCATGATAGTTGGTATGTTTGAGTCCATTGTTGCAGCAATTATATCAATCTATCTTATTGAGAGTGTTCTTTATTTTTGTTGGCTTTCTACTTGACTAAACATGATGGCCTTTTCTAGTGACTGGTCTTTCCTGACGGTGTGTCCAAAGAGATCTTATAGTTCTCTTTTTTTAGTAGACCTCACCTCTACTAAATCTTCTACATTTTCTAGTCCTTTCCACACCTATTCATTAAATACCTATTAGGTGCTTCACACTAATAAATATTTAACAAATGTACTTCATCAATCTGAATACCTGAGTAACACCACTTCCATTCAATTTCAAAATATTTTAGAGAGATATGTGAAGTATATAGATATGTCAACACACAATTTCCAAAATTACTTGTCCCACAAACCATTTTTATGCCTTATGAATTTTACATGAGTTTCCAGATATCATAACAGTAGAAGCAAATATTAAAAATAATAATAAGAGCAATAGAGAGAAGCCTTCTTTTTTGCAAAATACTCAGTGGCAATTTTCCAGGACACATCTACTTAGAACTAAGGTCTCTTAGCTGTGTCTTGTAGGAGCTGCCTTAGATAATTCTTAACCAATCTATATGCTATAGATACCCTAGTTTGTAATGAAGCATAGAGATAAAGCCATCATACTTATGTTCTGCATGAAACTTTTTAAGGAATTAGGGGCAGCTTTCTTGAGGGGAGGGAAGAAAGAAGCCAAATTCTCATTGCTATGCCCATAATATTTTAAGATTACTTTTCCTTAAAAGAAGATGGAAGACATTGAGTATGTAACCACATCTGTCCTTTTTTTCCAAGGTTAAAATCATTAAACATTTCTGACAAATATATTTAGAAATATTTAAAATACATCAATTAATTCAAATTATATAACTTACATTTATCTTCCACAATCCAGAAAAGACATCTCTTACCATTTTATATATTAGTTTCAAGTGTTATTTTAAGGAATGGATATAGATAAGTTGAAATGATTTTTGACTTACATCCCTAGCCATATTTTCCTATCCATTATCACAGAGGCAAGCACTGTCAAAATTTTGTCCTCTATTCCATGTTTGTGTATATTTATATACACTTATATGTGTATTCATGAACAATATTTATTATTTATCATTTCATGTATTCTGAAATTACTGCATACTATCACATTATATCTGTTCTAAAAGTTGCTATCCATGCTGGTGTTTACATATATAAACCAAAATACCAAACTCACTGCCATTAAGTCAATTCTGATTCATAGCTACCCTCATTGGGTTTCCAAGCTGTAAATCTTTACAGAAGTGGAAAGCCTTATTTTTCCTCTGTGAAGAGGCTGGTGGGTTTGAACCACCAAACTTTGGGATTGCAGCCAAATGTCTTAATCACTACACCACCAGAGCTCCTTGTTCATAAATACACACACAAGCAAATGCAACATATATATGAAGAGAGAAATCTCTATGTAACTCTCTATCCAGTTTATTTTTTAGAGGTTCTTTTTTTTTTTTCTTTAAATTTTAGCATATTTTTGGTTACCAATTCTCTATTAATAGAAACAATTACAAAAAATGCTATACATGTCTCTCTGTTTATATATGTGGATGTCTCTAGGCTGTGAACTGTACTTAGCAGTGAAAATTTGTTTCCTAGAGTATATACACTATCAAACATTACTTTCAAACAAATAGCTCTCCAGAGTAGTCTTGCCAGCTCTAGCCCCAACAGTGCTTACGAGTTTTGCTTTTCTACTTTCATTTGGGGTGAAGGGGTACGTTGAAGAAGTAATTCTAAGTCAATGTAATATTTGAGGTTATTTTCTGCACCATTTATGAAAAATGCATGACACCATGACTCCATCATGTATTTGTTTTCAGAAAAATTAAAGAAAAATTGGAGAGAAAATTCAGAATATTGAATAAAAATAAGTCAGAAAGTATATATTTAAAAAAAAAAAGTATGCTTAAGTTTATTGCAATTAAGAACAGAAGTAATTGAAGCTTTAAAAATGTTAATAAGAGCTCAACAATCTGAATCTGAAAATTAAGCTGGTACAGACTGATTTTTTTATTTTATTTTATTTTTCAGTTAGGGTTGAATGACCTGATTTTAAAAAGGGCCATCTGAGAGAAGACAAGTAAAAATAAGACCAGAGTTGGGTACAGCAGCAAAGCATAAAGCAACCAGAAATTTAACAAAGAAGAAACTGATCAATATCCCATCAAAAACGATGACACTGGTCCAATCTTAGAAGTTATCTAATTTTTTTAAATGTGGTAAGATAAGTAATCCAAAGCTAGATTTTTTGTTGTGGTGGTTGTTATTGTTATTTGTTTACTCCAAGGTGAGCAGGAAAATAACTACTTTTTCTTTCCCCCTAATTTCTCAATAATTTCTAATAAAGGCTTGGCATTTCTCAAGCTGAAAGAACTGAAGAAAAAATTTAAGCCTCAAGTTGCAATATTGGAAGATTCTATGGGCAATATATGGAATGATGCAGGAAACATCAAAAGAAGATGGAGAGGCGGGGCAAGATGGCGGACTAGGCAGAAGGATTGCACAGACCCTCTTCAACAAAGAAAAGGGAAACCAATTAACACAGACACAGAAGATAATCTTGGACCCCTGAGCCTTGAAGGAAAGGATGCAGATTTGGACTAAACCCCAACTAGCAGAAGAATTTGCGTGAAAATACCAAAAAAAGAGACCTACGGAGCTGCGGTCTGACAGCGAACTGAGTGACCCTGACAATACAGGCGGCTCGGAGATACGCGACTGGTGGGAGGACCTAAGAATTAACCGAAAAATCACCCTGCCAGCCAGGGACCGCGTGGACTGTGCACCGTGGCTGGGGAACAAGCAGAGAAGGTGAGGAGAAGGGTGGGCTGAGCTGTGGATTTTTGCCGTCCCGAAGCGCTGCCATTTTGTAGATTTAAAAAGCGGCTTGATTTTTTTTTAAAGAGACAGCGCTCTCACAGATTCCTGTGGTGGTAGGACTTAAGAGTTAACCAAAAACCACCCTGCCAGCCAGGGGGACTGCACGGACTGTACATAGTGGTTGGGGAACAAACGGAGAAAGTGAAGACAAAGGTGGGCTGAGAAGTGGACTTTTGCCGTCCAGAGGGCGCCGCCATTTTGTAGGATTAAAAAGAAGATGGAAGGAATGTACAGAGTCACTGTACTAAAAAGAATTGGTTGATGTTCACCCATTTCAGGAGGTAGCATACAATCAAGAACCAATGGTATTGAAGGAAAAAGTTGAAGTTGCACTGAAGGAATTTGCAAAGAACAAGGCTACCAGAATTGACAAAATACCCATTGAGATGTTTCAACAAATGGATGCCCTGCTGGAGGCACTCACTCAACTATGTCAAGACAGCTATGGAAGATGCTACCTGGTCAACTGACTGGAAGAAATCCATATTTGTACCCATTCCAGGGAAAGGTAATCCCACACATTGTGGAAATTATCAAACAATATCATTAATATCAGATGCAAGTAAAATCTTACTGAAGATAATTCAAAAATGGTTGCAGCAATATATTGACAAAGAACTTCCAGAAATGCAAGCTGGATTCAGAAGAGGATGTGGAATGATGGATATCACTGCTGATGTCAGATGGATCCTGGCTGAAAGCAAAGAATACTAGAAAGATTTTTACTTATGTCTTATTGACTATGCAAAAGCACTCGATTGTGTGGATCATAGCAAATTATGAATGACATTGAGAAGAATGGGAATTCAAGAACACTTCATCATGCTCCTGAAGAAACTGTACATAGACCAGGAAGTTGATGTTCAAACAGAACAAGGGGATAATGCATGGTTTAAAATCAGGAAGGGAGTGCATAGAGGTTGTATCTTTTCACCATACTTGTTCAACCTGTATGCTGAGCAAATAATCTAAGAAGCTGGAGTATATGAAGAAAAATGTGTCATCAAGATTGGAGGAAGACTCATTAACAACCTGTGATATGCTGATGACACAACTTTGCTTGCTGAAAGTGTGGATGACATGAAGCACTTACTAATAAAGATTGAAGACTACAGTTTGCAGTATGGATTAAAATTCAACACAAAGAAAACAAAAATCCTCACAAATGGACCAATAAGTAGCATCATGATAAGTGGAGAAAAGATTTAACTTGTCAAAAACTTCATATTACTTTGTTCTACAATCAACACCAATTGAAACAGCAGTCAAGATATCAGATGACATTGCATTGGGCATATCTGTTGCAAAATACCTCTTTCAAGTGTTGATGAGCAAAGATGTCTCCTTGAACACTAAGGTGCATCTGACTCATGCCATGGTATTTTCAATTGCCTCATATGCATGTGAAAGCTGGACAATGAATAAGAAAGACCAAAGGAGAGTTAATGCTTTTGAGTTGGGTCAATCATAGATGTTACTGTCTCCAACAAAGTACCATGGACAGCTAAAAGAATTAACAAATCTGTCCTCAAAGAAGTGCAGGCAGAATGCTCCCTGGAAGCGAGAATGGCCAGACTTTATGTCACCTACTTTAGTCATGTTGTCAGAATGGAGCATTCCCCAGAGAAAGATATCATGCTTGGTAAAGTAGAGGATCGATGAAAAAGCAGAAGGCCCTTAACGAGATGGATTGACACAATGGCTATAACAATGGGCTCAGTTGTAGCAAGGATAGTGAGGCTGGCACAGGATTGGGCAGTGTTTCATTCTGTTGTGCATAGGGGCACTGCGAGTTGGAGGTGACTTAATGGTACCTAACAACAACAAAAATTATGTAATCCATCTTTAAATTCCTAACCTGCTTAGTAGTGATGGAAAGAGTAAAAACTTAAAATTCCAAGTCAGAATACTCTGACTTTTCAGGTTTAAATCTGGCTTTTTGTGTAGACTCTATTTGTTATGGTTAAAGTTTAGTATTTCAGAGTTCCCCCTGCCCCATGCCCCAATCTGCCCAAGATGCTAGACAGCAAAATGGAAGGCTATGCACACATCATCAGCTGTGGAAGTTGAAAGTCTTGGCAACTTTTCTCTTGATATGGATCATATACACCATGAGTTCTTCATCCAGGCTGTGCAGGCTATGAGGTGTTTTAGGGGAAAAGAGATCATAGGTTCAAACATGTTCAATAGAGGCAGTCTTATTAAGCCTTAGGACCAAGACAGGCATCCAGGGTGAGGTAAAACATCCGCATGTACACAATACAGAAAGATGAAGGGAGTCTGCAGAGTCACTGCTATGGGGCTGATTATCTATGATTAAAAACAAAGGGAATCATGACAAAATCATGATTGGTGACAGATCGATTCATGACCATCACAGCAGGGACTATAAAAACAGGGAAAAGACCATGATTGGGATACATACATATTTGAAGATTAGAGTTACAGGATTGGTTCTGGGGCTGAACTGCATCATGGTCCAGACTCAGGACCATACAGTCTGAGTCAGAGCAATAAAATGGCTACAAGACAATACCAGGACCCTAGCCTTAATTTTGGTGCTCTGGTGGCATAGTGGATAACACAATTGGCTGGATCCAGAAGGTCGGTGGTTCAAACCCACCAGCTGCTCTGCAGGAGGAAGGTGAGGCAACCTTCTTCTGTAAAGATTTACCACCTCAGAAACGTGATTTGGGTCACTATGAGTTAGAATTGACTCAATGGCAGTGAGTTTAGCTTGTTTTTTTGCAAGGACACACCCAGGCAAGTTTCCCAACTTCTTTGTGTGAACATAATCTACTTTCAACCACATTCTTCCAGAGGGCAAATTGTCCCTCCTTAGGTTTGTCCTAGAACTTGTCTACGTGTAAGCACAATGTTGGTTCAAAAGTCAGAAAGAACTCCTATGGCATCTAACCAAAACCAAACCAAACTCACTGCCCTCAAGTGATCCAACTCATAGCAACCCCTCCTTGGGTTTCTGAGGCAGGCAGTATCACTACAGAAGTAGATTGTCCAACCTTTCATCTGAAGAGTGGCTGGTGGGTTTGAACCACCAGCTTTCTGGTTAGCAGTCAAGTGCCTTAGGCACTATGTTACCAGAGCATATGTTAAAACCAAAATGGAGCTAAGGCTCCCACTGTGGACTACAGCCTTCTACAACTCAAGTGCCCCAGAATTTAAGCTTTAGTACAGAGGAAACAGGGATGCTATTTTTTTTTTTCTTTTGCCCATAATACATCCTGTTTTGCAAAGGATTTCTCATGTTGGAAATGGTACGAAAAGAAGGTGGTCCTACTGCAGTAAGGTTTTGTCCTTTGCTGGTTCCCTCCATCTTAATCCAGACATTTCTCTCACATACAGTCCTGAGGATTCCCTTTCAAAGAGAAATAATGAACTGGAACATACCTTCTTTCCCTAAAACATTCTCTTCTAAAATTTTCTTCACTTCAAATCAAGACAACTTTCCACATCCTACTTCAGCACGCAGGATTTCTGGTATATTATTACATCTTGAGTTCTCTCTGACTGGCTTAAAATAAAACTGACTATTCAAGCTTGACTCCATCAGAACTGGCTCTTGATATGTTAGTGGGAGCTTAAAGAATTTAGAAATCCTCTTTTCCTTTACTAATGCCTAGCTTTCCAGAATATTGTCCAACAAAAGACAAAATATCTTTGTTACTTTAGGGACTGATTTGGCAGTCAAAACCTAGTAATGTTTTTATTGCTTTAATTGATATTTCTATCTTTCCATGAGTTAAGCCTCTTTGTTTACTTTAAAGAGTAAAAGAGAATTATTTGAGGGAAAAAAAAAATCATGTTAATATTGTTCAAATATTATCCCATAATAGTATGAATAATGGACAATAAGAACAAAATTCCATTGTATAATATTTGTGATTTTTAAAATATATTCATGCTTAAGTTATTCATTAAACCATATATAATTTTAGTATCCTTATTTTGATAGAGAATTATGTTTGTAAAATTCCACTTTATTATTATAGATGAGAGGTTACAGACAACATCTTAAGATACATAGACATATTAAACTACAGATTTATATCTTCTTTTGAAAAATTAGAAAATTAGATAGACTCAGACTTATAACAATTATTGGGAGCAGAGTAGTGGCTGGCCACTTTCCATGGAATTGTTTTAGTTTACCTGTCCTTTCGTATTCCCATTTGCTCTCTGACACAAAATCTATTTTATTTATTCAGATAATTGCATGATCCTTATAAGTGAGATTTACTGAACAAATTTGAACTATATATCCAAAACTTAGATAGCCATTTATGGTTTAAGTAGAATCTGAATTACAATCACAGTCAACAATTTGCAACCCAGAGTATCCAAACTCATTAAGCAGCATCTTTTGCTGGATGTCACCTGTCACTTCCCTCAAAAGAATAAGTTGAAACTTTCACGCAAATTACAATAAAAAATCAAAAAAAAAAAAAAAAAAGAGAAATATTTGCTAACTTGAAAATCAAAAATAAACAAGTAAATAAGGATATGCTGAAGTCATAACCTCTCAGTTCCTGTGAATTTCACCTTATTTGGGTAGAATCTTTACAGATGTAAGTTGTGAACATGAGATCATAGCTGAATAGACCAAAACTCAAAAAAAAAAAAAACCTAAACTCATTGTCGTGGAGTCGGTTCCAACTCATAGTGACCCCCACTGTTTTTCTGAAGCTGTAAATCTTTACAGAAGTATATTGCCCTATCTTCCTTCCACGGAGCAGCTTGTGGGTCTGAACCATTGACCTTCCATTTAGCAGCCAAACACTTTATGCCCTATACTACCAGAGCACCTTGAGTTGAACAGAGTAGGCCTTAATTTATTGTGATTGATGTCCTTATAAACAGGAGAAGAGACACAGAGACAGAATTACAGAGCGAGAATAACTATAGGAAGACAGAGGCAGGGATTGAGTTCCACTGCCACAAACCAAGGAACACCTGGAGCTGTCAGAAGCTGAAGACAAGGAAGCACCTTCCTTAGAACCTTCAGAGACAGCAAGACCCTGCTGGCACTCTGGATTTGACTTGTGACCTCCAGATCTGTGAAACAATAAATCTTAGTTATTTTAAGCCATCTTATGCTGTTATTAGGTGTCTTTGAATAGGTTCCAACTCATAGCAACCCTGTATATAATAGAACAAAACATTATCCAGTCCTGCACCAGTCTTTCAATCCTCTCAATTACCACCTACCTTGTGGTAATTTCTTATAGCAGCCCTTGGAAACTAACACTGGGCCAGTCATATCCCTGTCTAAGGTGTCCACATTTATAAGTTACACTGGCCTTGACTCTTAATTCCAGTACTTCTTATATTTCTTGCCTTAACATAACACTAAGCCTTTAATGGTCTTTGATGCCCTTTCCCTAGTGGGAAGGAGAATAGGCTGGCACAGCCAGTAAGGATCATGTGGATCTGGGGTATCATATGGAAGTGAGGAAACTGTCCTCTTGGAGGAGGATACTACTCATAGTAGTATGAGAGTGAAAGAATCAAAGAGAAAGCCACAAAAGCATGCCCAAACAAGGACAAAGGAACAGCATAGTAAGCCTCTAAAGTCAAGTTAGGAGACAGAGAATAAAGCAGCAGGTTAGAACAGTTCTAGAGAAGTGCTAGACAATGTCGGGCTGGGTTTTGATATTCTACAGGTTACAAGAAGTAGATCCACCCATTGCTGTCACGTCTATTTCAACTCAGCAATGTTATAGGAGAGAGCAGAACTGCTCCATGGGGTTTCCAAGGCTGTGATTTTTACAAAAGCAGACTGACATTTCTCTCCTGCTGAGCAGCTGGTGAATTTGAACCACTGACCTTTTGGTTAACAGGCAAGCACTTACTGAGTGGGCCACCAGGGCTCCACTGAAGGAGATCTAGTCTATGCAAAAGGCCTTGGATGAAATTCAGTGACCCGAAACCTGGAATTTTGTTTAACATTGGAATGAGGCAGTTAAAGACCTCCTTCTAACTTTATTTGTTCTCTAGATTTCAAAAACTTCTAGATGTGTGAGCTAATTTAAAAAACATAGGAAATTTGAGAAAATTCTGCATAGTAGCATTGAAAAGCAATTTGTAGTTAAGGTTATGTATGTGTCAACTTGGCTGGGCCTGCTTTTTAGTGGCTGGGCAGCTGGTTTTATTTATTCCCTGTGATGAGACTGGCTATCAGCTCCATGGTGGAATCTGCTGAGAGCAGCTGAGTAGTTGCTTTAGGGATGTGGACTGCTTCCAGTGTATAAGGAGAAGCTTTGGGAATGGTCTACAGCTTTTTGGCATGTTTGTCTCTGGGCTTGAACTAGTGGCCTGCCATGTTGTTTGGTAATATCAAGACTGTGCCATTTTATTTGTTGACCTTGAGGTTATTAGCCTCAGCAGCCAGCAATTGCCTGAGTGAAGAGATGCCTCTGGCTCCACTGGGCTGAGAGCAAGGGGCAGAGCTGAAGCTCAAGGTTGAGGGGCTTTCACACAGCCTCTATTGCTTGGCTCTTTGAATTCAGGCTTCTACCCTCCAAAACTGTAAGAGAATAAACTCCTATTTGTTAAAGCCATCCACCTGTGATATTTTCTGTTAGAGCAGCATGAAGTAACCAAAATAGGCATTAAGAGTTTTTTTTTTTTTTTTTTTTAAAGTAGTAAAATTAGAGCAATTAGATGGCATGGTGCTAATAATTATAATAATCTGGATCTTTGTCAAATTATAGATATTTCTACTCAAAAACAATTGTGTAATTCATGGGTATGCATTTTAATTTAATAAGTTTTTCTGAGAACTTAAAATTGTGTGAAATATAAGGAATTTGTTTTTTTCTTTAAAAGCATAACAAAAATTTTCTCTTAAGAAACTTACCATCATTTTTTGTTTTTTGGAAAAAAGACATATATTTGATTCAGGTCATTTAAGCCTGTAACAGTAATTTGCTATTTTCATCCTTTTAAATGCCAAACACTCTATTGTTGTTGAGTGCTGTTGAGTCAATTCCAACTTATAACAACCCATATGGCAGGATAGAACAGTCCCGCAGAGTCCTCTAGGCTGAATCATTATAGGAGAAGATCTCCAGGTCTTTATCTCATGTGGTCACTGGGTGGATTCGAATCAACATTTCGATTAGCAGGCAAGTGCTTAACCGTTTTGACATCAGAGCTCTTTCAGCACTGTGTTAGGGGCTAGAAATACCTTATTCAATCTCCAAGGTAAGTGCAGGAGATATTACTATTCCATTAAACAACTAAGAGAACTAAAAAAGTTTTTGTATGAACTATCTTGATAGCTTTCGTAAAGTTCATTTCCATATCACCTATAGCTTTTGTCGAGTAAATTTGTCAAACCATTTCCAAAACTATTTCTTCAAAATACTTCTAAAACATATCTTTCATATTTTCACTCTCATTATTTCCTATGGAAAATTTAAAACTCTTAGCCCTCTATGAAGGAATTCTGGTGGTGTAGTGCCTAAGGCATTTGACTGCTAACCAGAAGGTTGTCAGTTCAAACCCACCAACTACTGCACAGAAGGAAGACAGGGCAATCTACTTGCATAAAGACTTACTGCCTCAGAAACCCAGTGGGGGTCACTATAAGTTGGAATTGACTCTATGACAGTGGGTTTGTTTTTTTTATTTTAGCCTACCATTGAAGGAATTGCAATATCTTTTTTTCTGTCTTCTCCTTTGAGAATTATTACCTACTTCTTTTCTTCAAAATCCTCATATTTCAGTCTACTTGAGCTACTCTCTTCTGCTCCAACAGCTTGAATCTCTAGTAACTGAGCATCTGCTCTGCATTTACTCATTCAAGGAATGCGCTCTCAGTTCTTTTAATTGCCAAATATTACACATTCTCCAACTCAAAGAAGAAATGAAATAGTCACAGTTATGGATTTATTTTTTTCCCAAAAAATATAAGTGTTTTAAATCCTAACCTTCATACCTGTGGTTATCATCCTATTTGGGGAAAGGTTCTCTTAGTTATGTTAATGAGGCAGGATTAGTGTAGGGTGTGTTTTGAGTCAATTTCTTAAGAGATATAAAAGGAGGAGATTAAGCAAGAAGAGATGAAGGAAGAGAGAAGACAAGCCACATGGAGATCTCCAAGGATCCAGGAAACAAAAGCTAGAGAGACATGGAGTTCCCCAGAGCTGACACACAGAAAGATTTCTTCAAGAGCTGGTGCTCTGAATTCAATTTTAAGCTTTGTAAAATAGGAGAAAATTAATTTCTGTTTATTAAAGCCATCCATTTGTGGAATTTCTGTTATAGTAATGATAGATAACTAAGAAGGTCACTTTCATAAAATCTTCTGATTTCATCAATCTTAAATAATCTCTCTCTATCATGAATCTTTATCAGTACAGTGAACTCTTTTACAACTTAATCTATTCTACTTTTGAAGTATGTTGTAGTCATTGCTGTAAACAGTTAGTTATTAACTGGCTTTGTGGCCAGAAGTATAGGGAGAGAGACATTGAAAAATGAAGGTTTTTGAGGAGGGAGCCTAGAAAGCAGGCCTTGGAATCCCAGGAAAATTATGGCAAGAAAATGATCAATATCACATCTTCTTCCCTGAATTCAAAGTTATTAGAACTTTTTTGGGATGATTGAGGAGGACATTGAACTAGATCTAAAGAAAGGTAAGGACAATAGGACTCTTGATATAAAATAATCAGAAAGTTCTTGAACAAATTAGGGTCTAAAAGGCATGGTACATCTGAATCTGTGAATGCTTAGATTTGTTTTCTGGTAATATGAATGTATAAGTAAATATACAAAGATATGACATTGAAAGTAAATTTTCCAATTTAAGTTTTAGGCTTTAATGTTTTTTTTTTTTTTTTTTTCTGGGATAGCATGGACAGTGGTTGGGTCATACCTTGCAACTTGAAGAAGCTCTACATCAAGGGCAGAGGCAGTAACTAGAGCAAGTAGCTCTATTTCATTTACCTGGAAATGATATAGTCCTGTTGTGAAGTTGTGAAAACAAAGAAACTTTTTGGGCATGAAAACTTTGTTAAAATTAAAGGCATTTAACATTCATGGATAATAGATCTTCTAGAAGAAAAAAGATTTTGTAGACTTTCTACCTTCAAAGAGGTACATCTTAGTTCTGGATTCAGCACAAATGTTGGAGGTAACAGTAAGAAATTATCCTTGAGACATGAGTAAATGCCCTGGTAATTTCTTAGAATCTCAACAGAGAAAGAATTCAAAGAAGAGCAGCAGGCCTTTATGTTAATTTATACAGGTATGCATTTCACTGAGAAAGTACTTGGGGATGGCATGGGACATTCCACTTGCCAGATTATTAATGGATGTTTTCAGCTGTTTCTTCCTGTTTTGAATCATACCTCATCAGCAAATGGGGGCACCAAGAGCTTTACTCCATCCATATCATTAAGGTTGACTCTACTTCGAGCACCTCTTCCCCAGTTGTATTTTGAGTGCCTTCAGACCTGAGGGTGTCATCTTCCAGCACTATATTGGACAATGTTTCAGGGATATTCATAATGTTTTTCAGTAATAATATATCAGCAGTTTCACTACTACTCATAAGGTTTTCACCGGCTAATTATTTGAGAGGTGGATGTCTTCTTCCTTCTGAGTCTGCCTTGGTCTGGAAATTTCACTGAAACCTGTCCACCATGGGTGACCATGCTGGTATGTGAAATACCAGTGACAAAGTCTCCAGCCTCACAGCAACATGCAAGCCACCACAGTACAACAAATTGACAGACAAATGATGGAAAATATGTTTACCTGTATTTTTTTTTTACTATGGAGAGCCATTTGACTGGGTATATCATAGCAAATTATGGATAAATTTGAGAAGAATGAGAGTTCTAGGGCACTTAATTGTACTTATGAGGAACCTGTACATAGCCCAAAGAGGGATTTGTTCAAACAGAATAAGGGAATACTGCATGGTTTAAAGTCAAGAAAGATGTGCATTAGGGTTATATCTTTTCACCATACTTATTCAATCTGTATGTTGAGCAAATAATTAGAGAATCTGGACTATGTGAAGAAGAATGCAGTATCAGGATTGAAGGAAGAATTATTAACAATCTGTGATAAGCAGATGACACAATTTTGCTTGCTGAAAATGAAGAGGATTTGAAACATGTACTGATGAAGACCAAAGATTACAGCCTTCAATATGAGTTAAGCCTCAACATTTAAAATTTTAAAGAAAAAAAAAAAAATCACTACTAGATTCATAAGCGACATCATGATAAATAGTCTGATTTGTCATTTTCAAGGACTATATTCTTCTTGGATCAACAATCAATTCTCACAGAAGTAGAAGTTAAGAAATCAAATGGTATACACTTTTGGGAAAATCTGCTGCAAAAGACCTCTTTAAAATGATAAAAAGCAAAGATATCCCCTTGAGGACTAAGGGACACCTGACCTGAGCCATGGTATTTTCAATCATCTCATATTCATGTGAAAGCTGGCCAGTGAAGAATGAAGATCTAAGAAGAATTGATGCATTTAATTACAGGGTTTGTGAAGAATATTAAATATACCATGGACTGGCAAAAGAACAAATCAATTTGTCTTGGAAGAAGTACAACTAGAAGGGTCCTTAGAAGCCAGTATGATACAGTTTGGACTTATTATCGGAATGGACCAGTCTCTTGTGAAAGACATCATGTTTTGTAAAGCAAAAAGTCAACTGCAACAATGGGCTCAAGCATAGCAATAATTCTGAGGGCACCACAGGATGGGAAAATGTTTCCTTCTGTTGTAGACAGGGTCGCTCTGAGTCAGAATCGACTACATGGCACCTAACAACAGTGTAAACAGATAACTTGTTTATATATGACTCTGTCTAGAAAATACAGCAATGTGTTTTATAAATTCTGAAATCCACATTATACTGACATGCCTGCTGTTTTGGGAAACAGTTTCCTACATGGCAAAAAAATGGCACAATTTTCAATTTTTAAAAATGTGTTGCCTAAATTACTGTTAATAATTACATGACAAGGTAATTAACACCTCCATGGCATTTTCATTTTAAGAGTACTTTAGAAATATTAATTGTATAACCTCTTTGATGCCCCACTTTTCAGTTAGAAACACCAAAGCAGAGGTTAAGTGATTATTCAGAAATAAAAATACCCTGCATAAAATTTAGCAACATGTCCCTGATATCTCTGCTTTGACCTTAGACCAATGAGTGATCTGTCTTGTCCCATATAATATAGGATCAGGAAAACTGAACAAGGCACTAATATAATACTATATTGTCAGTCATGATAATAATCAGTAGTCTGCCTTTTGAGTAATATTCAAATAACACTGCATGAAAAAGAAGAAAGAGGCCTAATGAAAATTCACCTCACAAGATAGTAAATTAAAATCTGAGACTTCTCCATTCTCTCTCTAATATGTTAATGTAAAAGAAATTCTAAATACTTTTGTTAGTAGGAGATGGTATTTTTCTCTCAATTCAATGAAAAGAAAATAGTAAATATAGTTAAGAGGTGAAGAAGAGGATATGGGTGAGGACAACACAGATCTGCAAACCTCACAGAGCTGATTATGGCCAACTGATATGCAAAGGTTCCCAGATGATGTCATTCTACAGAGGAATACAGAATAGCCATATAATTGCAATTCACATGAATAGTATCACTTTTGCTTTATCCCGATAGATTTATTTTGTTCAATAGAGTTAATAATACACAACTTTTGCCAACACTTAGCTTGTTTACGCAAAACTTGGGAGCAAGTCTGTGCAATTATCATGTAATATAAGGCCTTGAGATAGTGGTATGATTCTTGTCATATTGTGCAAGTGAGACGTGTAAAAAATTACATGATTTTTTTTTTTTTACATTTTGATAAAGAACTCTCCAGAAACCACCAAGACCAAGACGTTGTAAAAATCTCAATGGAGAAAATGTTAAGAACATGTAGAGAAAGAGCTATCCTTATTCAGTGAACTAGGAGAATAGTTTCAGTGGTGATATGTAGGAAGAGGAGATTCAAACAAAGCAGGGAAAATAGATAGAATTACAGTCAAAACTGGGGATTATGTGAATTAATTGGTCCTGGCCTGATGGAGAATGTGCTGTCATTTATCAATAAAATATGTTCATTCAGTTGGAAAGTTGTTATTATAATCAGTTTGTAGTTAAATTTAATTTAACTATATACTACAGGAAATATATATTCTACAATTTGGAATTACATTATCTTATTTTTTGAGTTTCACTACATGAGTGATTTAGAGCCCTGATGACACAGTGGTTAAGCACTTGGCTGCCAACTGAGAGGTTGCCTGTTCAAATTCACCAGCTGCTTAGTGGAAAACATATGGCAGTCTATTTCCATAAAGATTTTAATGAACTTCAAGGATTATCCCCAAGCTGATTCCAAATCAGTGACCATATACAACAGAGTAGAACTGCCTCATAGGGTTTTCAAGGTTGTAATCTTTTTTGAAAAAAGAAAAGAAACTTATTCTTTCATAATTCTGAGGGCCAGCATCTGAAATCAAGGTGGGAGCTGGGCCACACTCTTTCTAATGGCTCTAGGGGTGGGTTCTTCCTTACCTCTTTCTAGTTTCTGATATTTGCCAGAAATCCCTGGCATTCCTTGGCTTGTGGGCACATCACTTAATTTCTGCCTCCACTGTCACATGACCAAATAGAATTTATTCCAGGAACGCTGATTCAACACTAGGAACCAACCCCATTTGTGTAATTCGTCATATTAATATATTAGAGTAGAAAAATCAAGTAAATATTTCAATTTATGCCAAAAACATATCTGATAAATTCAACATTTTCTTTCTTTCTTTCTTTTTCTTTTTTAATTCCTCTGACTTATCTCCCTGTGCAAATACTGCCCTTTTGGACTCCCATTGTTGATTGCTTTAAGAAGTGTACCTATCTGGTATAAATTTATACTTTATACACCTGTCTACTGTTTGACTAGATGCCACAGGAATGAGTTCAATTCCAGGCCTCAAGGATTACTAGGGGTCATAGCATCAGGAGTTTCAGCAGACCCTATCAGACCTGTAAGCCTGGTCTTTTTTTTTTTTTTTTTGTAATTTTGAATTTTATTCCACATTTTCTCCTACTCTATCCAGGATCTCCTATTTTGATCCCTTTCCAAGTAGTTGACAGTGGTAGGCAGGCTCTAATTAGCTCTTCTGGTCTCAGGGTTGTGTAGGCTGGAGTTTGCATGGTCCATTAGTCCCTCAGATCAATTGTTTCCAAGACTGTAATCTTATAAGAGCAGGCTGCCACATATTTCTCCCAAGAAGCTACTCGTGGTTTGGAACCACAGAACTCTATTTTAGCAGCCATGCACTTTAGCCAGGGTGCCACATGGGCTCTTTTCTATAAAGAAAAGCCTTGGAAAACTTATGGGACATTTCTACTTTGTCCTATAGGGTTACTATGAGTCAGAATTGACTCAACGGCAGCAGGGGTATCTGAAGATATCTATGCTTGTTTCAATAGATTATAGTGTTTCTATAATTATGTAGGGAGCTCTGGTAGCATAGTGCCTAAGGCATTTGACTGCTAACCAGAAGACTGGTGGTTCAAACCTACCAGCCACTCCTCAGAAGGAAGGTTGGGCAATCTACTTCCATAGTGATACTGCCTTGGAAACCCAAGGAGGGGTCACTATGAGTTGGGTCTGACTGGATGGCAAATAACAACAACAACAACATAATTATGGAGAGTAACTACCCTGAGTGACTCTTCTGATGGAATAAAGTGAAATGCTAAGTGTGTATGTGTGGGGGAATCAACACATTACTTTGTTAGCGTCACAAAAAGGAAGGCACAGAATCCAGAAATGATGTGAAAACAGGAAATTTGAGGATTTCAAACAAACCTTAAATAATGTGAGCTTCCAATCTGAGAGCTTTGGAGGTACTGAGATGGAAGATAAAGTTTAAAGCCCATGGAAGGTGAGAAATCTAATAGGAGAAGCCCTCAAAAAGCTAACAGAACAAGAAAGAAACTCACCATTTAAAGGGAAAATAAAGAAAAATTGCCCATGTCAGTAATGGTCCTGGTTAGAACAGAAAAAATAATACTCTGAGAGTCTGTAGCCAAAATTTATGCTTCATATGGTTTTGTATTTGAAATTCATGATAAATTATTTTGTCTGAAAAACCTCTAACTGGTCCCAAGTTGATAATGTACCCAGACAACTGTTAGAAGCAAATATAAATCCTCTATGGAGAAAAACAACTTTAACTTATACTTCAAATAATTTTTTTTCAGATAAATATCCAAGGAAACTTCACTACTCACCATTAAAAATCACAAAATAAAAATTAACCAGGCAATGTGAGTCAAAACTACACATAATAATCATGATGGATATGAAAACATGCTGCCAAGAACTTCCTGTAAGAATGGCCTTGTGGTCCAGCTGCAATGAAGGAGGTCAGTGATCACTCCAGCCTTCAGCTTTTTCAGGGCCCACCTTTGGAGAATAGCCTTGGCCAAAGCCACACTCTTTCTGAGGTAGCTTGTATCTGGTGACAGAGCAAGAGAGAAGAAATAATAGGCTAGCGTTTTCTGCCCAGCACAACTCCACTGCACAATATTTGCTCCAGAATATCCTACCATTCCATTCACATGGAAGGAGCAGTCAAGAAATCTAACAATATAGTGCAATGGGAAAATCTGCAGCAGAAGACCTCTTTAAAGTGTTAATGAGCAAAGATGTCACTTTGAAAACTGAGATATGCCTAACCCAAGCCATGGTATTTTCAGTAGCTTCATATACAGGAAAGAGCTGGACCATGAATAAGGAAGACTGCAGAAGAATTTATGCATTTGAATTGTGGTATTGGCAAATAATATTTAATGCACCAATGAATGCATTCATTGCTAGAATGAATGAATTCTAGAATTCTAGAATGAACCTTGCTAGAATGACCAAATCTGTTCTCAAAGAAGTGTAGCCAGAATGTTCCTTACAAGAGAAAAGGGCCAGACTTTGCCTCACCTACTTTGATCATGTTGTCCAAAGGGACCAGCCTGGAGAAGGATATCATGCTAGTAAAGTAGAGGGTCAGGGGAAAAAGGGAAGACACTCAATGTGAATGACTGACACAGTGGCTATGATGATAGACTCAAGCATGACAATAATTGTATGGATGGTGCAGGGCTGGACAGAGTTTAATTCTGTTGTAAGGGTTGCTATGAGTCTAAACTGATTCAATGGCACTTAACAGGTTGGATGAGACTTTTGTTAAATCTACACTGCAACTTGGCTTTCTCTGCCTAATTTTCCTATGCTCCCTTCCTTTCAGCGGTGTTTATTGTTGATAAATATCATGCATATCAAATTTCATCTCAGCATCTGCTTTCAGAGAACCCCACCTGTAACGTCAGAGAACCAGGCTTTCAAAGACTGGAGACACTAAAACAATCAAATGTAGTATGTATATAAATGTAGATATATACAAATATGTTTTAATGTCTTTGTTATAGATTGAATTGTATCCTCAAAAACTATCTATTGTAAAATCTTACCCATAGAGTTGTGGTTAATAATATCATTTGGGAATGGGTTTTCTTGTTATGTTAATGAGACAATATTAGTGTAGGATGTTTTTTAGTC
>NW_006921751.1:1902504-1907666 GCF_000298275.1 Orycteropus afer afer
TGTTACGTTAATGAAACAATATTAGTGTAGGATGTTTTTTAGTCGGTCTCTTTTAAGATAAAAATGGAAGAGATTAAAAAAAAAAAAAAAAATCAGAGTTGGAGAAAGAGAGTTGCCAGGGAAGATTACCAGGGAACTAAGGATCAAGGACCTTCCTCCCGAGTCAGCAGAGAAGCCCATCCCCCATTCTTAGCAATCTGAATTCAGACTTCTAGCATCCTGTGAAAAAGTAAATTTCTATTTGTTAAAGTCAACCAGTTGTGGTATTTCTGTTGTAGCAGTACTAGGCAATTAAGGCGATGTTTTAACAGATGAAAGATAAGCTTAAAACAAGAACAAGAAAAAAAAAAATGAAAAAGGACCTATTTGAAATAAAGTTGCTAGAAATGGGCACTATTATGGTTCAAATAAAAAATTCAGTGGATGGATTAGACAGCAAAATAGTCATAAATGAATATAGATGCAAGAAGTAAGAAGATTAACAATAAAAAAGAGACATGTTTAAATGGAATTTCAAAAGGATAAAACAGAGAAAATGTAAAAAGAAGTTATATTCAAACAGATAAAGACTAAGAGTTTTATCAATTTTTTTGAAATATGACAATCCTCAGTTCCAGAAAGCCCAAGACATCTCAATCATGACAAATAAAAAGAAATGTATATGTATACATATCATGTTGTTGTTACGTGCTGTTGAGTTGGCCCAGACTCATAGTGACCCCTCCTTGGGTTTCCCAGGCGGTATCACTACAGAAGTAGATTGCACAACCTTCCTTCTGAGGTGACTGACAATATATAACACTAAACAAAAGAGAACAATTTTAAAAGATGGAGGAAGAAAAGATACAGCAATTACACTGGTATTGAAAGACAAGACAGTTCTACAGCATGGGCCAACAGAAAATAAATGTCACTCTAGAATATTAAGCTCAGTCATATTGACATTAGGGAATAATTGACAAATACGGCATTTTATAAATATATAAATTAAAAAAAAAAAAATAGAATTTGCCAATACTAGATCCACACCAAAGTAAATTGCAAGGCATTTCAGATGGGCTGAAAATTATTCCAGAAGGAAGATCTGTAAAGGAATGATGAACAAAGATACTAGGAGAAATTTAAATTAAGCAACCTGTATCTAAAGAACTGTTGTTAATATTAAACAAAAACAATAACCATTATGCCCAAAATAATATTGAATAATATATGAGCTTGGAAGAGCTGGATTAGACATAAATATTCTTAAACTTCTTATACTGTTTAACAGTAGGATGAATATTTTGTAATAACCCTAGACTTGATTCTTAAGATATGCATGTTAAAATAGCTAGGATTAACCCCAATTGACTAGATAACTTACTAAAATGCTAAGATGCTAAAATTTTAAACAAAATATTAGCAAACCAAATTGAAACAATATATTCATAAGCCAAGTTTAACAAAATACTAAATATGCACACACACCCTTCATGATCAAGTTGGGTTTATTCTGGAATGCAACAATGATTTTATATTTAAAAATTCTAAATATAATTTAAAAGGCAAATTGGCCAAACTCTCAGTTGTAGTAATTGTGTTTGCTTTTCACTCATGTATGATAATATTGTCAGGAAATTAGGAATAGAAGAAAAACTGTATAAAACTATGAAAGATGACTACAAGAAAATATCTGTAGCCAAAATTATTATTATTGTGTAAATATTTAGAATATTTTCTTAAAGATCTTAAGAAAGATACAAAAATCTGGTGTAATTTCAATTGAGCATTTTATAAAAATCTTAGCTATTTGAATATGATACAAAAAATAAATAAAAGATATAAGGAGTGAAAAGGAAATTTAAAAAATATTAATTTGTTGAAGAGGTTGTTATTTTGTATGTAGAGAGTCAAAAGTATTTACAAATAAATTATGGTCATAACAGACTACGTTTTTTTTTTTTTTTCTTTTTAATTTTTATTATGATTTGGGTGAAAGTTTACAGAACAAATTCACTCTCCATATAGCACCTCACATATACTTTGTGTCATGACATTGACTACAATTTGCCACAATGCAACAGCTCCCCTCCCACTTCCTTCCCATAGATACCTCTTCCCTGTTTACTTCCCTCCCATGCATTCCTGCCCCTGGAGCTGTCTCCCTATATGTACACAGCTTTTCTATTCTCCCATGATTGATCTCTCCAAGGAGTGTATCTACATAATGTAAATATTGAGCTCATATGCTTGTCTTTTGCTTTGCTGGAAGCCACAGGAGTGGGTTTAATTCCAGACCTGAAGGGCAGTTAGGAGTCATAGTCTCAGTGGTTCCATCAGGCTCTATCAGACCAGCAAACCTGGTCTTTTTTTTTTTTTTTTAATGATTTTGAGTTTTATTCCACATTGTTCTCCCACTCTATCCAGGATCTTCCAAAGAGATCTCCCTCCAAGTGGTTGACAGTGGTAGCAGGGCATCATCTAGTTCTTCTGGTCTCATAGTCATATAGGCTGAGGATTGCATGGTGTACCAGTCATTTGCACTAATTGTTTCCATGTATCTTTGCTTTCCTTCATTCTTCTTTGCTGGATGAGGAGAGACCCATCATTGCATCTAGATGTCCGCTTTTAAGCTTTTGAGATCCCAGTCACTACTCACCAAAGTACTATGTGGAACAATGTTTTGTGTAGCATGTTATGCCAATTGAGCTGGATGTCACCTGTGACTATGGTTCTGAGTCCACAGGCCCAACAATTTGCTTCCTCTGGGTAGCTGTGGCCAAGAAGTGACTATAACCTTGCCCCTTGTCAACTCTACTATATACCTGGGAATTCTTAAAGAACACACCAATACACTTGTAGAAACATTGTTTGCCCACCTTGCACATGGTCTTGAGCACACTACCCCCTGCATAGACATACCTAATAGTTCAGCCTATGCACCCATCTATACATCCATATATCCATGTTTGCCTTCATTGACAACACAGTACTGTATGTGCAAAAAGGTTCATCTTTGTTGTCTGTACCTACCAAGCATCTCTCTATATCTTCTTCTTCCTCAATGCCACCATGTTGATCACTCAAATTTGGTACATTGTCCTTCTCTTCACCCAAATAAATACTTGTCTCTACCTTTGCTAATCTGAGGTCTCTTTCCTTTCCATATAAAGTTAATGATTGGGTTTTCCATATCCTTAAAGAATGTTGATGGGATCTGGATTGGGATTGCATTAAAGGCATAGATTGCTTTGGGGAGAATTGACATTTTTCACTATGTTCAATCTTCTTATCCACAAGCATGGTATGTTCTTTCCCATTAATGTAAATCTCTTATGGTTTCTTGAAGTAGTATTTTATTGTTTTCTTTGTACAGGTCTTTTGTGTCCATTCTGAGATTTAATCACAAGTATTTGATTTTTTTGGGAAACTATTGTAAATGATATTGATTTCCTTATTTCTTTTTTCAGCAATTTATTTGCTGGTGTAGAGGAATCCAGCTGATTTTTGGCTGTTGATCTTATATCCTGCCATGATGCTAAATCTCTCAATTAGTTCCAGTAGATTTTTGCCTGAATCTCTTGGGTTTTGTAAATATAGGATCATATAATCAGCAAATAGGGATACTTTGACTTCTTCCTTACCAATCTGGATGCATTTGATTTCCCTTTCTTGCCTTATGGCCCTGGCTAGGACTTCCAGTACAATGTTGAATAGAAGTGGTGATAGCGGGCATCCTTGTCTGGTTCCTGTTCTCAAGAGGAATGGTTTCAGTCTCTCTCCATTGAGAATAATGTTGGCTGTTGGTTTTGCATAGATGCCTTTTATTATGTTGAGGAATGTCCCTTCTATTCCTATTTTGTTGGGTGTTTTTATCAGAAATGTGTGTTGGATTTTATCAAAGGCCTTTTGTTCATTGATTGATGTGATCATGTGGTTCTCCATCTCTTGAGTGGTGCATTTAATCCATTAACAATCAGTGTAATTATTGACAAGTATTAATTGGTTGCTGTCATTTTGTTATGTTTTTTTTTTCATGGTGTCCCTGGTTTCTTTGTTCCATATAATTTTCAGTGCTGAGCTTATTATGTTTATGAATCGTGTTATCATTTCCTTTGTTGCTATTGCTTTTTCTTTTTTTTGTTGTTGTTGTTATGTGCCCTCCAGTTGGACCTAACTCATAGTGACCCCTCCTTGGATTTCCGAGGCAGTATCACTATGGAAGTAGATTGCTCAACCTTCCTTCAGAGGAGTGGCTGGTGGGTTTGGACCACCAGTCTTCTGGTTAGCAGTCAAGTGCCTTAGGCACTTCACTACCAGAGCTATTGTTTTAGTATTTGCTAAATATTTGTACTTTTCTTCTTTTTTGTTGTGAAGTGAAGGTTTATCATTTTTCTTCGAGGTTACACTGTGATGTATAATTTTCTCCCCAAGTTTAGAACAGACCATTCAATCTTGCAACTCTCTTGACTGCCTCACCATTTAAAAGTTCTGTAACTACACAATTTTTTCCCCTGTTTGTGGTTTTTAGTTGTCTTCATTTTCCAATTGATGTCTTTGGTTCCCTGTTTACAATCTTGTAAGCTTATTTTACTTTGGATACTTCCATTACTGTGTTGGTTTCTGGGTTATGTCGTCTTTGGTATTAGTGGTCAATTATTATCTGCTATTATTTGTTCTCTGTTCAAAGAACTCCCTTTAGTTTCTCTTGTAAGATTGGTCTGGTTTCAACAAATTCCCTTAATTTCAGCTTATCTGGAAATCTCTTAATTTCACTATCAATAAATGACAATTGAGGGAGAATTTTGCCAGGTATATTGTTCTTGGTTGGACATTTTTCTCTTTCAGGGTTTTATATATACCATATCATTATCTTTTTGCTTGCATGGTTTCCGCTGAGAATTCAGAGCTTATTCTTATTGGTTGTCCTTTGTAGGTACCTTGATTTTTGTTTTGTCCCCTATGATGCTTTCAAGATTCTTTCTTCATCTTTGGTTTTGATGAGTTTGATGATTATGTCTTGGTGATTTCTTTTGGGGTCTTCCTGTTTGGTGTTCATTGGACTTCCTAAATGTATATTTTCACATCTTTCATCATATCAGGGAAGTTCTCTTCCAATAAATCTTCACAATTTTCTCAGTGGTTTTCTTTTTCTCTTCCTCTTCTGGAATTCCAATTACAAG
>NW_006921751.1:1908802-1913368 GCF_000298275.1 Orycteropus afer afer
ATATATAAAAGCAGGCTCTGCAGAGCACATGCACATAGACTGGGATAGAATTCTGTCCTGCCAGAAGTTGAGTGGGAGTGAGGGATGGCTACATCTCTGTTCACCAAGATGGTGTGGGGTATAAGAGTAACAAAGGAAATACAACACCTTTCTAGTTGTTCACGTCCAGAACGTCCTTTCAGTTGCTGACAAGTGGAGCCTGTTCTTAGGTCCCTGGAATCTGAGAAAACTCTGTCACTTTAAATATCCAAAATGGTCAAACCACTTGTAAACATTCAAAATGCCTAAGCCCTTTGGTCAGACAAAAGTCACCACTCACCCCATCTCCCTCTTCGCTGCTTCTGCTTCCCCTTTTATTCACTGGCTACCAGCACAGTTCTCTGTGCAGCCCCTGGCTAGCAGGGCTGAATTTTGTTTAATTCTTAGATCCTTACACTTGGCAATATCCAAGCTGTCCATGCCATCAGAATCGCTGACAGACTGCAGCTCCATATGTCTCCTTTTTCAAGGTTTTCATGCAGATTCTTTTACTAGTTGGAGTTTTGTCCACTTCTATATCCTTCCTTTCAAAGCTCAGGGCTCCAGGATTATCTTCTGTATCTGTGTTAATTGGTTTCCCTTTTTTTGTTGAAGAGGGTCTGTGTAGCTTGTCTGCCTATTCCACCATCTTACCAGAACCCCCAACAGACTAATATTTACAAGTTCACAAGACATAATATTCAATATGCAAAAGTTAATTTGATTTCTATGTGCCAATAGACAGAATATAATATTACATACTTATATACTACATTTGTCTATGTCTGTATTTGGGTATACTGTTAAAATTAACAATAAGCAGTATATAAGAATAAATCTAACAAAAGATATTAAAAAATAAATGTTAACAAACAGAGAAATAATACTTTTTTGAAAAAGGTAGTTTAGTATTTTAAAGATATCAAATTTCATTGCATCTGTCTATAAAACCTAAACTCAATGCAGTCAAGTTGGATCTGACTCACAGTGACTCCTCCTTCAGTTTCCGAGGTGATATCACTACAGAAGTAGATTGCCCAACCTTCCTTCCAAGGAGTGGCTGGTGGATTTGAACCCCCAACCTTCTGGTTAGTAGTCAAATGCCTTAGGCACTATTCTACCAGATTTCAAGTCAACATAATTTTTTTTCATTCAACTTGGAATTTTAATTTTGTACATAAATAGCAACATGAGGACAAGGAGTTCTAAGGCTTGTACATCACCTCTAGGTGAAACACTTCCTGATCATTTGTCTTATAATATCAGATCATCCAAGATAAGAAAAGTGTAGTAGAGTTTTTCCTGAAGAAGAAACCCAATTTATTACATTCAATACTGACTTCTCTGCCATTTGTCTTTAGAAATACTGTGTGGAATTTCCAATGTTTACCTATAACTGATTAAAATAAGTAGAGCAAGCAAGGTGCATTCTACTTAATTCCAGGTGGATTCTTCTCATTTCCTGATTTTTTAATGTTCTTCCACAAATCTTCTATGACTATGTATCCTCACAAACCCCAGTCACGTATTTCCCTGCTGACCTAGGCAAAGCTGATGGCTTGTTGTGGATAGTAGAGAGAGGCAGAGAATCCCATGAAAACAGGTGGATATACCAACTTCTTTATTTTTGAACCTCCAGGTTTTTTTGTGTGTGTGTGTGTGTGTGTGTGTGTGTGTGTGTGTGTCTACCGATGTTTCTGAATTTTCAGTTATGTTTGATAATGTATATATGCCACATATTAGGGCCCATAAGTTTGACCCTATTTTTTTTTCTTTTATGGTCTTTATAGCTTTAAGTTTTACATTGAGGCTTTTGGTTTATCTTGAGTTCATTTTTGTATGTGGTGTGAGATATGTGTCCTTTCATTTTTCCGCAAATGTATATCCAATTTTTGCCACCACCACCGTCTCTTCCCAGTTTGATGAGTTTCAGCCCTTTTTCAAAGACCAGCTGTCCATAAGTGGATAGATCTACTTCTGGGTCTTGATTCTATTTCATTGGTCTATGTGTTTCTCATAGTACTACTACCAAGCTGTTTTGACTTTCAGGACTATATAATAGGAATTGAGATGGGGAAGTGTGAGGTCTCCTACTTTGTTCTTCTTCTTTAGTAGTGTTTTACTTCTCTGGTGCCTCTTTCCTTTCCATATAAAATAAGTCATTAGTATTTCCATCTCCTTAAAGACTGATCAACATACAAAAATCCTTTGCACATATGAAGAGAACTCTGAAAAGAAAATCAAGAAAAAAATTCCATTTAAAATAACCACCCAAAAGATGAAATATTTAGGAATAAATCTAACCAGAGACACAAAAGACCTATACAAAGAAAACTAAAAAACACTACTACAAGAAATCATTTGATTGTGTGGATCATGACAAATTATGGATAACATTGAGAAGAATGGGAATTCCCAAGCACTTGATTGTACTCATGAGGAATCTGTACCTTGACCAGGAGGCTGTCATTCGAACAGAACAAGGGGATACTACATGGTTTAAAATCAAGAAGGGAGTGCGTCAGGGTTGTATCCTTTCTCCACACTTATTCAATCTATATGCTGAGCAAATAATCCGAGAAGCTGGACTATATGAAGAAAAACATGGTATCAGGATTGGAGGAAGAATCATTAACAACCTGAGATATGCAGACGATACAACTTTGCTTGCTGAAAGTGAGGATGACTTAAGGCACCTACTGATGAAGGTTGAAGAATACAGTCTGCAGTATGGATTACATCTCAACATAAAGAAAACAAAAATCCTCACAACTGGACCAATGAGCAGCATCACAATAAATGGAGAGAAGATTGAAGTTGTCAAGGAATTCATGTTGCTTGGTTCTACAATCGATGCCAACAGAAGCAGCAGTCAGGACATTAGACAACGTGTAGCATTGGGAAAGTCAACTGTGAAGGAACTGTTTCAAGTGCTGAGGAGCAAGGATATCTCATTGAGGACTAAGGTGCGCCTGACACAAGCCATGATATTTCCAATCACCTCGTATGCATGTGAGAGTTGGACAATGAATAAGGAAGACCAAAGAAGAGTTGATGCTTTTGAGTTGTGGTGCTGGCGAAGAATGCTGAAAGTACCATGGACTGCTAAAAGAACTAACAGATCTGTCCTGGAGGAAGTGCAGCCAGAATGCTCCTTGGAAGCAAGAATGGCCAGACTTCGTCTCACCTATTTTGGTCATGTTGTAAGAAGGGACCATTCCCTGGAGAAGGATGTCATGCTTGGTAGGGTGGAGGGTCGACGAAAGAGGGGGAGGCCTTCAAGGAGATGGATTGATATGGTGGCTGCGATGATGGGCTCAAGTATAGCAGGGATTGTGGGGCTGGCGCAGGATTGGGCAGTGTTTTGTTCTGCTGTGCATGGGGTCGCTATGAGTCGGAAACGACTCGATTGCACTTAACAACAACAACAACAAGAAATCAAAAAAGACCTACATAAATGGAAGAATACACCATCATTATGAATAGAAAGGCTTAACATTGTGAAATGTCATGAACGCTACCCAAACCAATCTACAGATATAATGCAATCCCGATCCAAATTCCATCATCAGTCTTTAAGGAGATGGAAATACTAATGACTGATTTATTTATTTACTTTGGAACAAATATAAATATGGACCTCTTTCAGTAGATTGGCCAGTTAGCTGTCTTCCAAATTTACTGGCAAAACTGATTGGTTTTGTATATATGTCACTAATTACCTTGAGGAATTTGCCTTCTATTCCTATTGTGTTCAACATTTTTATCGGGAATGGTGTTGGATTTTTTCAAATGTCTTTTGTGCATAGATTGATATGATCATGTGGTTCTTTTCCATTGTTTAATTTATACAGTGGATCACATTGATAATTTTTCTCATTTTGAACCATCCTTTCATACTTGGTATGAATCTCCCTTGGTCATGATATATTATTTTTTGTATAAATTGTTATACTCTATTGGCTAGGATTTTGTTGTTCATGAGGAATATTTGTTTATAATTTTATTTTTTAGTTGTGTCTTTGCCTGGGTTTTATAACAGGGTTATGCTTGCTTTAATAAAATTAATGCCATCATATTCCCTCCCTTTCTATATTTTGGAAGAATTTGAGAAGAATGAGTGCCAGCTATTCTCTAAATATTTGGTATAATTCACCAGTGAAGCCATCTTGGCCAGGACTTTTTTGTTGGGAGTTTTTTTAATGACCTGTTCAATTTCTTCTGTTACTTATTGGTCTTTTCAAATATTCTCCCTTCACCTGTGTTAGTTTAGGTAGGTGGTGTTTTTCCAAACATTTGTCCATTACTTCTAGAGTTTTAAATATGTTGTAGTACAGTTCTTCGTAGTACCCTGTTATTACCCTATTTAGTTCAGTAGGGTCTACAGTGACATCTTCCCTTTCTTTTCTTATTTATGTTATTTGCATCTTCTCCTTTTCCTTCATTAAACTTGTCAGTGGTTGGTCAATATCATCAACACCTTACACACACAGACAAACACACACAAACATAAAATACACACAGAAATATGACTTCAGTAATATCATA